>NC_092224.1:96335882-96400882 GCF_036320965.1 Panulirus ornatus | reverse complement strand
ACACCCACGTCCCTGCGTTCTTTTAGGGTAAACACCCACGTCCCTGAGTTCTTTTAGGGTAAACACCCACGTCCCTGCGTTCGGTTAGGGTAAACACCCACGTCCCTGCGTTCTTTTAGGGTAAACACCCACGTCCCTGCGTTCTTTTAGGGTAAACACCTACGTCCCTGCGTTCTTTTAGGGTAAACACCCACGTCCCTGCGTTCTCTTAGGGTAAACACCCACGCCCCTGCGTTCTCTTAGGGTAAACACCCACGTCCTTGCGTTCTTTTAGGGTAAACACCCACGTCCCTGCGTTCTTTTAGGGTAAACACCCACGTCCCTGCGTTCTTTTAGGGTAAACACCCACGTCCCTGCGTTCTTTTAGGGTAAACACCCACGTCCCTGCGTTCTTTTAGGGTAAACACCCACGTCCCTGCGTTCTTTTAGGGTAAACACCCACGTCCCTGCGTTCTTTTAGGGTAAACACCCACGTCCCTGCGTTCTTTTAGGGTAAACACCCACGTCCCTGCGTTCTTTTAGGGTAAACACCCACGTCCCTGCGTTCTTTTAGGGTAAACACCCACGTCCCTGCGTTCTTTTAGGGTAAACACCCACGTCCCTGCGTTCTTTTAGGGTAAACACCCACGTCCCTGCGTTCTCTTAGGGTAAACACCCACGTCCCTGCGTTCTCTTAGGGTAAACACCCACGTCCCTGCGTTCTTTTAGGGTAAACACCCACGTCCCTGCGTTCTTTTAGGGTAAACACCCACGTCCCTGCGTTCTTTTAGGGTAAACACCCACGTCCCTGCGTTCTTTTAGGGTAAACACCCACGTCCCTGCGTTCTTTTAGGGTAAACACCCACGTCCCTGCGTTCTTTTAGGGTAAACACCCACGTCCCTGCGTTCTTTTAGGGTAAACACCCACGTCCCTGCGTTCTTTTAGGGTAAACACCCACGTCCCTGCGTTCTTTTAGGGTAAACACCCACTCCCTGCGTTCTTTTAGGGTAAACATCCACGTCGTCATGAAGGTGGCGTTGTCGGAGATGTGGGTCTGGGCGACACACGCTCTGAAATATTTAGATAAAAAAGAATAAAAAAAAAAAGGGAAAGAAGAAATGACTCGTTGTAAAGATGCCTAGTGCACACCCTGCCAACCTCGTACCTGGGAGAGAGAGAGAGAGAGAGAGAGAGAGAGAGAGAGAGAGAGAGAGAGAGAGAGATACGAGGGGGAAATCACTGTGTGTGTGTGTGAGAGAGAGAGAGAGAGAGAGAGAGAGAGAGAGAGAGAGAGAGAGAGAGAGAGAGAATGTGGCAGAATGATCACGAAGATGAAAAGAACAGAAGACAATTTTAGGTCCACCAGAAGATGGGACACTGGAAGCATGACTTACCCAGCCTTGGACACTGGTGGCGTTAGACACACACACACACACCTTCCAGCTGGCCCCATTATCAGTTTCCAGTATCCTTAACATTCCAGGGAGGATCCAGACTCTCCTTGCACGTCTCTACACAACCCCTGGGAAGCATTACCTGTGCGATCAGCATGTGTGTGTGTGTGTGTGTGTGTGGGGCGCTTCCTCCTGGTCACTGTCAGACGCTTCTCTCTCTCTCTCTCTCTCTCTCTCTCTCTCTCTCTCTCTCTCTCTCTCTCTCTCTCTCTCCGACGTCGGCAAAAGGAATTTATGACTTGAATTTCTCTCTCTCTTGCAAATCGGGTCCACGAAAATCGATACGCGGAACTGTTAGGTGTGTGTGTGTTTGTGTGTGTGTGTGTCTGTGTGTGTGTGTGTGTGTGTGTGTGTGTGATATCGAGTTGTCTTGTGCGGTACGGGGAGTTTTATATTCGTGTTTTGCCTCCCATCTTTTACCCTTGTATATATATATCTGTACCATGTCTTTACTCTCATGCGTATATGCACACACACACACACACACACACACACACACACACACACACACACACACACAGCCTGTACCAGGTGTGTGTGTGTGTGTGTGTGTTGTGTGTGTGTGTGTGTGTGTTGTGTGTGTGTGTGTTCGTATCTCATGCACACCTAAAAATATAGACCGACTCCAAGAATATTACTAATAGTAACTAATATTCTTGAAGTAGAGGAGGCGAGAGGAGGAGGAGGAGGAGGAGGAGGAGGGGGTTACGCCTGTGTAAGAAGACGGGAGCGGAACAAACAGCTTTTATTTATATATATGCAAAACACAAATAACCACAAAACCTTGAAGGGCAGAAAGTCTGGAGCCAAATGTAAATGTCTCCTTTACCCCTCTAAGTCGTGGTGACGTGATCTTCGAAATATTCACAGAGTTTGGAGGCACAAGACGTAGATAGTGATGCAAGAGCATTTTGGCATTGATCGAAGGTGTACATCGAGAATAGACACACACACACACACACACACCACACACACACACACACGTGTCTATGCAGGACGGAAAGAGGAAGGGAAGGGAAGGGGAAGAAGGGGAGGAGGGGTGGTGAAGGGTTCTCATGCCTTATTGATATGCGTCAACCCAATCGAGTCCACCACATACCCATATCATTCTCCTTCTCTCTGCATCTCTGTTCTTGTCGCCGACTACCCTGTGATAGACGCCCTCCACTCACACCCTCGCTGAAAGGCTCCCTCTACGTACATCTAGACAATAAACATCTTTAGAACCAAAATCAAAGGAAGTGTAACAGGCCTGCATGCAACTGATCTACTCGAATGGCGAGCGTGAATCTCTAGAGTTTACGATGAGAGAGAGAGAGAGAGAGAGAGAGAGAGAGAGAGAGAGAGAGAGAGAGAGAGAGAGAGAGAGACATATAAGCCCCATTGAGCATAATACCTAACCCCTCCTCCCCCAAGACTTAGGCATATAATACCCGGCAGCATTATACACGCTAAACATCCACAATTCATCTTCCTTTTCAACCCCATCCTCTCCCCTTTCCTCTTCCATTACAGCCTCGTCCCGGCGAAATACATCATTATTCTTTTAATCTTATCATCTTTTACGAGTACAATAACTCATGACGAAGACGTGAATAACGATTTATCGAGATAATGAGATTAATACCACCTGTGCTCCATCTTCTCTCCAACGTTTACCGAGATGGAGTGTAACACGTTTGCCGGAATCCCGTTTTCTTCAGAGCAGCAAGAAGAAGAAGAAGGAGAAGAAGAAGAAGAAGAAGAGAGAAGGAGGAGGAGGAGAAGAAGAAGAAGAAGAAGAAGAAGAAGAAGAAGAAGAAGAAGAAGAAGAAGAAGAAGAAGAAGGAGAAGGAGAAGAAGAAGAAGAAGAAGAAGGAGAGGAGAAAAAGAAGAAGAAGAAGAAGAAGAAGAAGAGGTGGTGGAGGAAGGGGAGATGATGATGATGATGATGATGATGATAATGATGCTGGTGGTGATGGTGGTTGGTGGTTCTTGAAGGCGAGACATGGCTGGCTTCGATGGTCGTCGCTCGCCTCCCCTCTCTCTTAACTCTGAGGAACCCTGTTGTTGTTGTGTCAGTGCAGAATACGCTCGCTGTTACCCATCACTTCGAAGTCCTTCCTACTTTCTCAACGAGCTGAGGGAGGGAGGGAGGGAGGGAGGAAGGAGGACGGTGGTCGGATACCACCATCACCTTCTCTCCATGGATCGACAGCTGAAGGAGGAAGCCTGCGTCTGTCACTCGGCCTTATATGCTCTTGAAGAAGTTGATGAAGGACTTTGGTAGCGATTATATTCCTCAGCCCCTTCGAGGAGGAGGAGGAGGAGGAGGAGGAGAGATTGGAGACAGAGGGTGAGGCGCCGCCAGGGGCGTGAGGGGGGTGTCTCCGCTGTGTGAGGTGGATACGTAAAAAAAGAAAAAAAGGGAGAGAGAAAACAGGAGAGCAATGAATTATGTGATGTTCTCCAGCCACATACATCACGACGGTAAAGCGGGCTGAAATTTACGGCACCCGAAACCCGTGTCAAAATATGTAACGCGAGCGAAGAAAATGGTCCGGGGAGGGTTTCAAGAGGGTCCTCATTCGTTGTCGCCGTCTTCAACATGAGACTCGCCTGGGCGCGAGGTACAGAGAGAACCACACACACACACACACACACACACTGTTTACACGCCATTGCTTTCAGGCGACGCAGCGTCCAGGAGAGAGAGAGAGAGAGAGAGAGAGAGAGAGAGGTGTTGGCTTTCTTCCACCCTAGTTAATGAACCTTTTCAGGCCTGCTGTGCTCTCCTCTCTCTCTCTCTCTCCCTCCACAACAGGTAAACATTCCTGCTCCATTGCTGGCATTGTGGTGTACTGCGTGGCTATTAAATTAACACCTTGTCTCTCCACGCCTCCCAAGGCCCTTCCAACTATACACCCTGTTTCCAAGGGTATTCTCTCTCTCTCTCTCTCTCTCTCTCTCTCTCTCTCTCTCTCTCTCTCTCTCTCTCTCTCTCTCTCTCTCTAGGGCAGATACTATCTCTTTAATGTAGATACCTCTTTTTTTTTCGTCCTGAATGGGTACCTACCTTTCCATCTAAGCTTCGTTTTCCATCAACCCTTTTTTTTTTTCTCCTGAAAAAAAAGCTCTCCTTGGCATTTTAACCAGAGGCGTCCGAACATCCTTAAACTAACACACACACACACACACACACACACACACACACACACATACACACACTTCCTCAGTGGCCATCGTCTCCCCACTGACTACACCAGCAGAAGACCCGCCTGCTTCAGGAAGACTTGCCTCTCACAGCCTCCACACCATCCGCGTCCGGAGTGTGGGGGGACGTTCTCTCTCTCTCTCTCTCTCTCTCTCTCTCTCTCTCTCTCTCTCTCTCTCTCTCTCTCTCTCTCTCCATACTGACCGGCGTACTGCCCCTCCGCCTTTTCTCCCTCTCTTTGCAGTCGTGCGCTGACAATGACGAAATGTTTGCACTGGCTACCCAATCAAGTTGCTTTGATATGCCATAGCCACTAGTCCAGCCCCCCCCCCCTCACACGCACACACACACACACACACACACGCACACACACACACACACACACACACACACACACACACATAAACACACACACTTTGAGTCAGACGCTAACTTACACAGATACGCAAGAGAGGCATCTTCTCTCAGATACATTGAACCTATGCCTCCCTCTCTAAGCTAAAGTTTAGGCAAATGGGAGGCGCACCTTCTCTATCACACATCAGCATCATCATCCTTTCTAGAATTATTAGAGGTGGTGGTCAAAACTAAAATAGGGGGGGGGGGGGTCTAGTAGAGCAATCTAATATTTTTTTTTTCTAATTTCAATACTTTTTTCCTAGATAAAGGAACGGGATCTTAGTGCTATCACTAAGTACCCCCGTTTGTGGATACATTAAACAATCTGTTTTGTTTCTAGTATCATACTTGTTTCTAGTATCATACGTGTGTTACCTGCAGGGTAATAGTAGCGTTAGTTGTGAACTTAGAGCTATTTTAGTTGGTGATTCTAGAGCTAATAGCTGTAATAGTTACTCTAGAATAACTAGTGACGTGACATTAAACACCACAGGCTGAAAACACTAGAGTTAGAAATTTAACTATGACCTAGAGCACTGATGCTGTTACCAGTGACTCTAGGAACACTAGCTAGTTGTAGCTAGTGACACTCGCAATAGAGACGACCATGAACTAGATATCTAGATCTTACTACAGAACTAGTGACAATCTAGCATTTAAAGTAAGGATGATTGACATCCCTTAAATAAAGATCTGGCTACAGCATCCAAACTAGCGATTATAACGTCAGAACTAGCGAAAAGGCAACATTTGAACAAGCGCTTACAACACTTAAACAAGTAATGGCAACATATGAACTAGCTGTCGCAACATCCGAACCAGGGATCACAACAACAGAACAACACGTGGATGAGTTTTAACAACACCCGATCACCTGAACTGAAGCCACAACAGCTCAAACGAACGACCATAACACCCCGAATTGGTAGTATGATCTAATCACCTAACGACGGAATGACTGGCACGAGTGACACTGAACGAGATTAAATGACATGCCCCTCAAAAAACTAGCAATTACTCGTCCAAATACTAAGATGACTGATGGCCCCATGTGACTAATGAATGAATGGTCTCTCATCCAAAGGAGCAGAGTCCAGGTGAGGTTAAAGCAACACAGACACGGATACATTACACAGACCACATAGACCCAAGATCCCAAGCGAGACACAACACAGACGTCAATAGATACACAGACCACACAGACCCCAAGATCCTATGCGAGACACAACACAGAAGTCGATAGATACACAGACCACACAGACCCCAAGATCCAAGCGAGACACAACACAGACGTCGATAGATACACAGACCACACAGACCCCAAGACCCAAGCGAGACACAACACAGACGTCGATAGATGCACAGACCACACAGACCCCAAGATCCCAAGCGAGACACAACACAGAAGTCGATAGATGCACAGACCACACAGAACCCAAGATCCAAGCGAGACACAACACAGACGTCGATAAATACACAGACCACACAGACCTAAGGTCCAAGCGAGACAAAACACAGACGTCGATAGGTACACAGACCACACAGACTCAAGACCCAAGCGAGGTAAACATTGACACAACGTAACCTGAGAAGGTTGAACACATGTGCTTTCAATTCTCTAAACCCAGAGATGATCCTAACGCCAAAAATTGGTCATCTCACATTGGGGAAGATATAATGACCTAACGAACAGAGGTACTGACAATATTAGACAATATGATCTTGTTAACTAACACTCGAAAGGGTGACAACATGAGAAATAATGGACCCCCGAACACGAGAAATAGTGTTAAACATAACATCATTAATAATGAGAAGGTGCTAAGTCAGTGTTTGATAATAATCAATAAGTAAAGACATGTAACACGAAGGATAATGACATAACACCAGGGCACAACATCAGAAGTGGAGATTTAACACAAGAAATAGTGCCATAACACAGGAAATGGTGAAGACTTAACACAGGAAATGGTGAAGACTTAACACAGGAAATGGTGATGACTTAACACGAGATACAGATTCACTCAAACACCAGATATAAAAAGAACTTTAACATTAGAATTAGTGAATAAGTTACTCCAGATAATGGATAATGAATAAATGACACAGAAAAAAGTGAATAACTAACACAAGACATAATTTAACATCAGAAATAGTGATCATTTTACTTGAAACACACACACACACACACACACACACACACACACACACACACACACACACACACATAAGACCTGACACCAGATATAAATAAAACTTTTTCACACACGTTAGAATTCATGGGAAGACCAAACACATAGGAGATTAAGGTGTCTAACAGCCAGCTAGTCAATATCTAACATCCAAAGCCTCCTCATTTCTAACAGAAGAATATCCACCGACAGCAACACGAATGAAGACAACAGCTAACTAGAGAGAAAGAGAGAGAGAGAGAGAGAGAGAGAGAGAGAGAGAGAGAGAGAGATCAAACAGCGGAATAGTTAGAGGCCTAACGAGACACTTAGTCAAGATCTAACAGTAGAAATACTAGAACTAACAGTAAAGACAAGAGAAAATCTTAAGAATTATCTCTATTTTTACTTTATTGGCGTAATGGTATGGTCTTTTATTTGCGTAATGGTATGGTCTTTTATTGGCATAATGGTATGGTCTTTAATTTCTTGAGAGGGGATGTTGCGTGAGACATTCAAACCCAAATCCAAATCTATCGAACCTGACGGCAAAAAAAAAAAATGACAACTCTCTCTCTCTCTCTCTCTTCTCTCTCTCTCTCTCTCTCTCTCTCTCTCTCTCTCTCTCTCTCTCTCTCTCGACCGTGGGGGCCCGGCCAATTAATGCATGCCAGTACGCCTGCGGGGAAAGAATCCCAGCACGAGCTGCGAGAGAGGAGGAGTGAGGGAGTGAGCGAGTGAGGGAGTGAGTCAGTCATCTGAGCCTATCATATCAGGTTCACACAACCGGTAATGCACTGTGGGAAGTAGGTAGGTATAAGAGAAAAAAACAAAAAAAAAAAAAAAAAAATGAGGGTGTCTTAGGAAAGCGGGGAAAGTTAATCTACGTCTTTCATTATATGGGAAGAAAAAAAGAATTATATTAACAACACTTTATCATTTTTTTTTTTCCCCTCTTCGTGTAGATTCGTGGCTTTTCTCTTCACTCCTCCTAATTCGTAGACTTGAAGTTTATTCATTCGTGCTGATTAGCACTACCCTTCATTTTCAGAAAAAAAGTTACGAATTCGATCGGTGGCGGTTCGAACACACACACACACACACACACACACACACACACACACACTTACGCACTTCCTTACGAACGTCCACGAAGGCAAGGATTAGCCCTGGGAATTGGCGCTATAAATTTTCGCTACGGAGGGAGTGGAGGGAGGGAGGGAGGGAGGGAGGGAGGGAGGGAGGGAGGGAGGGAGGACAGAGCAGGCAAAACATCTGTACAGCGGACGACGCAGGGAGGACAGCGGTGGGAACTTACTGCAGGACAAGACACCTGCGAGATAATACCCCACAAGGGAGGGAGGGAAGGAAGGCGAAAAGAGATGGGAGAACTAGACAGAATACAGATACCCCGATCGATTTCCTTTACGTTGGTGGCGAGACAGGGCAAGAAACATCTGTCCAGCGGGCAGCTCGCTTACTGGTCATGGGGGTAAGAGACGGAGGGGGGGGGTAGGGGGAGGAGAAATAACTGGACAGAATAGTGACATGACAGTTTGATTTCCTCTACGTTGGCAAGACAGGCTCTAAGATACACCTGTCCAGCGGCAGCTTACTGGCACTTGACAGATCACCTGCGACATCACAAGTCATGGGGTAAGAGACGGGGGGAAATAACTGGACAGAATAGTGATATGACAGTCGGTTTCCTCTACGTTGGCGAGACAGGCAAGAAACATCTGTCCAGCAGATGACTGCAGTGTACAGCGGCAGCTTGATACATGGACAGGGGGGGATAGAAAATAAAAAAAATAGACAGAAACGGTCATGTGACAGACGATTACTTTGGATGGGAGGGGATCGTGTGTGGTGGTCAGCAAGCGAATGGTGGGGGACTTCGCTGCACGACAGAACATCTGGGCCATTACCCAAGGCAGGAAGAGAGAGAGAGAGAGAGAGAGAGAGAGAGAGAGAGAGAGAGAGAGAGAGAGAGAGAGAGAGAGAGAGAAAAGTGAAAACAGAATATTGATGTAACAGTGGATTTCTCTCTCGTCGGTAATGATAAAAGAGAGTTTTTGGCCTAAAACCAGTTAGATGATGTCTTTTTTATCATTTGGGGATAAAGTGTGTCATGAGCATTTTTCATCACACCCGATACATACAGAAGTCATTAAGTGGCCCCCCAAGAGTGCCATACTGATGTTAAGTCTAGTCCATTCGTTGGTAAAAGAGTTTTTTTTTTTAAAGGCTCAGTCTATGACCTCGAATGGAAGACTGCTTGGTTTCTTGGTAATCCAATCAGCCATACGAGGGAAAAAGGGAGTTGGGGAAATGGAGACTTGTAGTGTCTCCGTGGTCTATGGTTCTGTCACCCACTTTGATACATCTTTAGTAGTCTTCAATCCAAAGAGGAATTTTTACGAGTATCTCATTACTTTCCAGCTCATCCTGGAATCAGCAAGAAAGAGATCGCTCCTGGAAAACTTCGAACTCAGGAGGCATTCGACTTTATTAAAATTCATGAACGGTGTAAGACGTAGGAATTCATGTCTGCAGTGCTAAGATATCTTTATTTTCTGGTTGGAATCCATGAGCAGATATTGGCTCACTTCTTTGAGAGTATTCCCCACGGCTGCACCACAGATTCTAACACGCCTTAGCAAGAATCCTTTCCCCACACAAACTGACAGGTGAACTCAGAGGAGACGAGAGTAAGAGAGAGAGAGAGAGAGAGAGAGATTGAAAGAAAGAAAAAAAAGAGAGAGGAGTGTCATAGTTCTTTTTTTTTTACCTTGAGTCCGTGGATGACGCGATTGCAGTGATCCAATGGAACATAGTCACTTATGGCAACCACAAGGCCCTCGTAGCCGTTGTCCACAAGTCTAAGGTCCTCCGGATGCCCTTGGCTCTGCCTGGCCCCGAGCAGTGTCATCATCAACACCATCAGGACAGCACCTCCTCGCATCGTAACGATCCTTCTCATCTTCAGCAACGTCATTTCCCAAGAGGGAGGCGATATGCAATCATCGAAAATCCCCTCCTCTTCCTACTATTCTTTTTTCTATTTCCTCTCTCCTTATTTTTTTCTCTCTGAGTTTTGGATAAGTCACTGCGATATATATTTATATCTTATTTTCTTGTAGGGGGAGGTAGATTGTAATAGTACTAGAACGTTCACACAACAGTTGTTAGCAGATGAGGAAGAAGGAAGGGCGATGATGATGATGGATGCTCAACACTTCCAAGAGACACAGGAATAAAGTCCCCACACTCGAACACCTTAAGTTCCAAGAACGTCGCGAAGTCGAAGTGTGAGAGAGGGCGGTGGTGTGTGTGTGTGTGTTAGTTAAGGTTCCTCAAGCCACCGCTGTCAAGGGTGGCGGAGCGGGCGATGAGCGTGTCCTTGCCTCTCGCTCTCTCAACAAGTACTGGCTCTACGAGTCGGCGGCAAGCTCCACCAAGCTACACTAGCAGGGCGGCTGAACGCTGCCCGGCCATTGGCTCATGCTCCGCCCCCTTCTGGATACCACCAGCCTTCAAGACCTCCCCACCAAATGGGATATATCGGCTCGGCTCTGTCGAGTGTTTTGCAGGGCAGGACCCGCGTGTGTGTGTGTGTGTATGTGTGCTGAAGTGACCGGTACGGAGCTGTCTCACAGAGTGGGTTTATAAATGCATATATATTATCATGTTATATATAAATGGTATATCGTTATACTGGCATATACCTAAGGACGGTGGGAGGGTGGGAAGGTGGACTGGGAGAGAGGGAGGAAGGGAGTGGTGGTGGGGAGTGAGGGAGGGGTTGCGAGAGAGGTGGGAGGGAAGGGAGACAAGCGGAGACTGGGGGAGGAGTGGAATGGGGGAGAGCGAAAGACGGGGGTAAGACCCCCAGAGAGTGCTGCCACCTGGTGTTACCCCGGGCGTACTACAGGGGTCACTGAGGGTGTGCACTACCAGCAGGCCCCTAACGTGCTGGACGCGCCGCGGGGGTTTCCTGCCTCCTTCTTCCTGGGGACTCTTCGCCTCCTGGCGGCTTGCGCACCACCACTACCTGCGGGTTGACCACATCCTGAAGGAGGGAGAGGGAGGGGAGGGAGGCAGCTGCCACCGACCACCACCTGGGGAAGACTGTGGCTCACCACCTGTGGCTATGAAGACACTTCGAGGGTGTAGGTATAGCTGGTGCGTCTTCATCCCGCCACATCGCTAAAGAATATTTGCACGCGCGGGAATGTGTGTGCGTGCGTGCGTGCGTGTGTGTGTGTGTGTGTGTGTGTGTGTGTGTGTGTTTAAAATTACTACTTGTGGGCGACAGGAAAGGGAATTTTTACACTCACGTTGCACCATGTATATAAACATCATATGTTTATTCGCATGTGAACACACACACACACACACACACACACAAACCAACTTAAGCACTATACACATTAGCGAGCAACCTCGAAGGAAGGAAAGAACACCTGGATTGAGTGCGGTCCCACGGCTGAGCCACAGGATTCGAACCCATGCGGGCCCGAGCAAACTCTTGGTCAGTAACACTAAACAATGGATCGCAAAGGCCGGTAGTGTGTTTGTGTGTGTGTGTGTGTGTGTGTGTGTAATAGGTGGTAGAGAGGCGTAACCCGACGTGCACGTTACGACAGAGCCTCATCATCTAGATGTTAGACGATTCAATTGACATCGTCAGTAATTATCAATAATCAGCGCTCATTAGCAGGTAGACGAGCCACTCATGTGGTTCCGTGTGTATGAGACACACGCGGGAATATATGTACAACACAATCTGGACCAGAGGCATCAAGTCCCTCGCTGAGTTGGGAATTATATTTGAGATATTAAATGTGTCTTCATAATGTTTCATTATTATGTCTTCACTGTATAGTATAGACCTTTGAACACAGTGGTTTAATTATGTATTCTCCTACTCATGATATATATATATATATATATATATATATATATATATATATATATATATATTTCTATGAGTCCACCGGGAAAATGAAACACGAAGAGTTCCCATGTGCACTTTCGTGTAATAATCACATCATCAGGGGAGACACAAGAGAGAAATATAAGTCAGTTGATATACATCGAAGAGACGAAGTTAGGACGCCATTTGGTAAACATGTGATTGTCCAGAACATGTTATATTACTCTCTTGTGTCTCCCCTGATGATGTGATTATTACACGAAAGTGCACTTAGGAACTTTTCGTGTTTCATTTTCCCCGTGGACTCATAGGAATATATATATATATATATATATATATATATATATATATATATATATATATATATATATATATATATATATATATCATGAGTAGGAGAATACATAATCAAACTACTGATTTCAAAGGCCTTTCCTATACAGTGAAGACATAATAATGAAACATTATGAAGACACATTTAATATCTCAAATATAATTCCCAACTCAGCGAGGGACTTGATGCCTCTGGTCCAGATTGTGTTGTACATATATTCCCGCGTGTGTCTCATACACACGGAACCACATGAGTGGCTCGTCTACCTGCTAATGAGCGCCGATTATTGATAATTACTGACGATGTCAATTGAATCGTCTCACATCTAGATGATGAGGCTCTGTCGTAACGTGCACGTCGGGTTACGCCTCTCGACCACCTATCATTACACACACACATACACACACACACACACACACACACTGAGGGTCTTCGTGGTGCACTGGTTAGCGTAAATGACCATGAGTCAGCACCAGCCGGCATGGGCTCCAATCTTGGAAGCGAGATTCGGCCCACGGCCAACCCAGGTGTTCATCCTCTCCTCGTGGCTGGTTATCAAATTATTGCTTGGCTTCGACTGAGGTGTGTGCATATATATATATATACATGCATATATATATGTGTGTGTGTGTGTTGTGTTGTGTGTGTGTGTGTGTGTGTGTGTGTGTGTCTGTGTGTGTTGTGTGTGTGTGTGTGTGTTGTGTGTGTGTGTCTGTGTGTGTTGCGTGTGTGTTGTGTGTGTATGTGTGTGTCTGTGTGTGAGTGTAAGCAAGCAAAATAATTTCTTTAATACACTGTTAAAGAAAAAAAGCATATTTAACACTCACCAACTTTTAGCTGTTGTTTTTTCAATCATTGTCAGCACATGTTTTGTTTCATCAACGTATGATCTACATGTCCTATATTCATTTTCATTTTATACTTGAAAAATCCGAGACGTTTCGGGCGAACAGACGCTGCTCATATTCAGTCAGGTTAGTTATAAGTGACACAACACAAAATGATATAAAGAACTAAACAAGAATGAATCACTTCTGGAAGGTTTACGAATGAGGATAGTGACGTCCCAAATATGTTGATTCGTGGACCGTGTTCCCTCGGAGTTCAAGTGTGGTGCTGTGGTCGGTAGGGGTCCAACGCGTTGGGGCCAACGCTTGAGGGGTTTGCCTGAGGTCACCGCTCCTGGGAAAGTCTGGTGGAGGTAGAGAGTGTTGGAGTCTTTTCGAGTGGTGTAGAAAAGAATTGTAGTGTCTTAGCTTGTCCTGTACCTGATGATTTATAAAGGGATTATATTCTCTTACGTATATTGTTCACGTTAAGCTTCATAGTGTCCTGGTAATGGTTCAGTATTATCTTGTTTTCAGTAAGATGATAATGAGTGAGATTCATGTTATACTGCTCTTACATATGTAGTTTAGGGCCTCCAATTTGAAGTCATGGCGAAGCAGTTTACGTTGTTTTGCAGTTTACAACCTGCAACTGGATAGGAGTGCTTGTAAACTACATTGGTTGACCGTAGTGGCTTATTGCCCTGTGTGATGTTTCTCTTAATGTAGCCACTAGTTTTCTTGCTGTTGTGGTAAATGATAATATTGAGACGATCCTTAAAGATGTTACACTTGATTTTCCTATCTATCATCTCCTTCAGGAGTCAGTCCAATAGACAGGAGGCGTCTGGTTTTTGTGGGGAATTCGGTGAATAGTTTCGCGTTGTTGTTGTTGTTGTTGTTGTTGTATACGATTAACTAGTCGAGTTGAGGACCACACTTATCTCTTTATCAAATATGATAATTGGGGGAAATAAAAAAGAAGCCATTCTTAACTAGAATTTGCTTTGACTCTGGTGATCTCTCGCTGGACGAGGCCCCATGATGAAGAGTTCTTGTAAGCAAGAGTTATATAGGATTTAGAAACGCTAAATTTATATCATCTTTTGGAGCACACACTTAACAGCGTTCAGACACCTGACCACTCTTTGTCTTCAACGGATTTTTCTAAGTCTGGGAACCACAGGTAAACCCCCCAAACCATTGACACAACGAGTGGGACCCCTGTCAACCACACTCCCAATCACGGACACCGAGGGAACACGGTCCACCGATCAACATATCATGTTTGTCACCGCTTTCATTTGTAACACTTCATGATGCAATTCATTTTTGTTTCGTTCTTGATATTGTGTTTTATCATTTATCAGCAGTGTTCATGTACTGGAAATGCCTCATGTATTTCAAGAATAAAATGAAAATGAATAAAGGATATTTGAATCACATATTATCTGAAGGAAGCAAAAGTGTGATGAGAAAGATTAAAAGTAATAAAGTAGAAAGTTAGTGAGTATCAGATATGTATTGCTCCTCAACAAACAGAATATATATATATATATATATATATATATATATATATATATATATATATATATATATATATATATATAATATTGGTTAGACCAGAAGGCAGACGAGCATTTGGTTGTGGTTCTGTGTTTCTCTGTTAGATGGGAGCCGTAACAAACACACATCACAGTTGCTGATGACAGTGTAAAACCGAGCAGCGTATATATATATATATATATATATATATATATATATATATATATATATATATATATATATATCCCTGGGGATAGGGGATTAAGAATACTTCCAACGTATTCCCTGCGTGTCGTAGAAGGCGACTAAAAGGGGAGGGAGCGGGGGGGCTGGAAATCCTCCCCTCTCGTTTTTTTTTTTTTTTCTTTTTTTTTTCCAAAAGAAGAAACAGAGGGGGCCAGGTGAGGATATTCCCTCGAAAGGCCCAGTCCTCTGTTCTTATCGCTACCTCGCTAACGCGGGAGATGGCGAATAGTTTAAAGAAAAAAAAATATATGTATATGAGGGAATATCCCTCGAAAGGCCCAGTCCTCTGTTCTTATCGCTACCTCGCTAACGCGGGAAATGACGAATAGTATGAAAGAAAAGAAGAATATATATATATATATATATATATATATATAATATATATATATATATATATATATATATATATATATATATATATATATATATATACCGTCCAGCCACAGCGTCCCTCATACACACAGACACACAAACCCACCTTTGATGTCTGGGCCAAAGATGAGCTCCTCTCCTGCTACGCCTTCACTGTCCATGCTCGGTCATGTTCGCATGATGTTTCATGGTTCATGAAGAAATACACAGAACCTTATATATATATATATATATATATATATATATATATATATATATATATATATATATATCATCCCTGGGAATAGCGGAGAAAGAATACTTCCCACGTATTCCCTGGGTGTCGTAAAGGGCAACTGAAATGGGAGGGAGAGGGAGGGGCTGAAAATCCTCCCCTCCTGTTTTTTGCTTTTCCAAAAGAAGGAACAGAGGAGGGAGCCAAGTGAGGATATTCCCTGTAAGGCTCAATCCTCTGTTCTTAACGCTACCTCGCTAACGCGAGAAATAGCGAGAATATATATATATATATATATATATATATATATATATATATATATATATATATATATATATATATATATATATATATATTGGAAAGGACCACAATTTTGCGCGTGATCAAGATATTCCTAAGAGTCCATGGGCAAAATGAAACACGATAAGTTCCCAAGCGCACTTTCGTGTAATAATCACATCATCAGGGGAGACACAAGAGAGAAATATAAGTCACTTATAAGCCTTTCCAATATATATATATATTTTTTTTTTTTTTTTATACTTTGTCGCTGTCTCCCGCGTTTGCGAGGTAGCGCAAGGAAACAGACGAAAGAAATGGCCCAACCCCCCCCCCATACACATGAACATACACACGTCCACACACGCAAATATACATACCTACACAGCTTTCCATGGTTTACCCCAGACGCTTCACATGCCTTGATTCAATCCACTGACAGCACGTCAACCCCTGTATACCACATCGCTCCAATTCACTCTATTCCTTGCCCTCCTTTCACCCTCCTGCATGTTCAGGCCCCGATCACACAAAATCTTTTTGACTCCATCTTTCCACCTCCAATTTGGTCTCCCTCTTCTCCTCGTTCCCTCCACCTCCGACACATATATCCTCTTGGTCAATCTTTCCTCACTCATTCTCTCCATGTGACTAAACCATTTCAAAACAACCTCTTCTGCTCTCTCAACCACACTCTTTTTATTACCACACATCTCTCTTACCCTTTCATTACTTACTCGATCAAACCACCTCACACCACATATTGTCCTCAAACATCTCGTTTCCAACACGTTTACCCTCCTCCACACAACCCTTTCTATAGCCTACGCCTTGCAACCACATAACATTGTTGGAACCACGATTCCTTCAAACATATCCATTTTTGCTTTCCGAGATAATGTTCTCGCCTTCCACACATTTTTCAACGCTCCCAGAACTTTCTTCCCCTCCTCCACCCTATGATTCACTTCCGCTTCCATGATTCCATCCGCTGACAAATCCACTCCCAGATATCCAAAACACTTCACTTCAGTTTTTCTCCATTCAAACTTACCTCCCAATACATATATACCCTTATTCGCCTTTTCCCATGTTAGCAATATATCGCCAGGAAAAGACATTTCTTCGAAGGATGCATGGCTATAACAGTTAGATGCCATAACCTTAAATCAAGCATGAAACTTGTTATAAGAGATGCATGGCTATAACAGTTAGATGCCATAACCTTAAATCAAGCATGAAACTTGTTATAAGAGATGCATGGCTATAACAGTTAGATGCCATAACCTTAAATCAAGCATGAAACTTGTTATAAGAGATATGAAGACGTACTTGTGTCGCATAATTGTGGTAGATGTATGAGCAAAGCAGAGTTATGATAATACGAACGTGGACAGGATACACAAGTTTGAAATGTTTTGTGATCGCAGAGATAGTGCAAGAGATGGGAACCATTCCAGTGTAGAACTTCTTCCCACACACACACACACACACACACACACGTATAGCCCAGCCTAAGACAGATTTGTGTGTAGTGATGGCATGTGTTGGACCTGAAAGAAAAGTAGCATAACTATGATATGTTAATTACGAATGTCGGTAGATGACTAGAGGTTCACGCTCTTTTAGGCCGCTGTGGCTTCGTGGGGATCAGCCACCTTCTATGCCTGCGTTGCTCTTGAACTCTAGGTCGGATATGTCTGTAGCTTGTGATCTTTACCTTATTGTTTTAGCGATATTCTGAGCGTTGCTTAGTCTAACTTAAACACGTATCATTCAGTTTATAATCCACACTGTTGGTTTTCAGTGTTTGTAAAGTATGAATAACTATTACCATCAGAAAGAAACTACAGAACTAGATTATGTACCGCACACAGCAAGAATGTACGAGTATACGAGATGTGGAGTCATACAGTGAGTGCTGCTTATTCTAACCTAATCCTGGGTCATTTGTTTATAAGCCGTAATGTCAGTTTACATAGTTTGTAATAAGTATCAAAATTAGTAATATGTAGTGCTGTAGTACTAAATTTTGTACCCTACATAGCAAGGGTACATGAGATGTGGAGGCAAGGTAAATGGTCAGTTGAAAAAAGGTCTGATATACGAAAGACCACAGTGTTTACCAGACACCATCCATCAGACCTTGTACAGAGTTGTCATGTAAGTGGCCACCACCATCACCCTTCTTAACAAAGACGAGGCATTTCAAGGCCGGCTACTGACCTAGCACTACATCCCTGTAGCCAGTGAAGCGTCTGGTATCCATAGACTGAAGCACGGAGCCTGGATGACGAAGATACCAAATGCTACACTTACGTCGCTGCCATCGCAAAGTCTCCTTCCCACCGCGTCCCATCCTAGGAGGAAGATCTTGTGCGACTCCACCCAGCTAACGTGCCCCGGGGAAACACTTAGATTGAAGAGACTGACGTAGCAAACGAGTCCAGGTCTTCTGCTGTCATAGCAACACCAACTTCGACGGGGCCTTGCGTCAGAACCAACTTCGACGGGTGCCTTTGCGTCAGAACCAACTTCGACGGGGCCTTGCGTCAGAACCAACTTCGATGGGGCCTTGCGTCGGAACCAACTTCAACGGGGCCTTGCGTCAGAACCAACTTCGACGGGGCCTTGCGTCAGAACCAACTTCGACGGGGCAAGGTCTTGCGGCAGAACCAACTTCGACGGGGCAAGGTCTTGCGGCAGAACCAACTTCGACGGGGCAAGGTCTTGCGTCAGAACCAACTTCGACGGGGCAAGGTCTTGCGCCAAAGCGAACTTCGACGGGGCCTTGCGTGAGAACCAACTTCGACGGGGCCTTGCGTCAGAAAATTTGCTAGCATACGCTTTAGTGAGTGAATTTACATACGCTTTTATGAGTGAATCAAACTAAAAGGTTTAGACCAGACCAAAGGCCGGCAGAGGTGTGAGGATCTGAGAAGGTGAACTGTTTAAGTAAGGTTGATTCCCTTCTTTATACCTGAGTTAATCACCTCTACAATAAATTCCCGGCTGGACTTACGGATTCATCCAGCAGCAACCTCCCTCCTCCCCTAACAGCCCCAAGATTCATTGGGGGTGTTTCGAAGTCGCCAGACGGCTTCATATATCTTCAAGGTAAAGCCTTCTACTACATTGATTTACTTACCCTTGAAACGCTATAGGGAGTTCTTTCCCTGTCCAACCAAAGCCTTGTGCTTCATCATCAGTGAATCTGTTCCGAAATCAGAATACCCCACATAGTGAGAAAAGGCTCGTAATGTACAGTGAGTGAACAAAAGTGTGGCACAAAATGAAGGAAGATGGAAGGGTAATAACTCGTGAACTAATAGATATATCTTTATTCTGTTTTCTGTTATACATTAATGTATTGAGAAAGACAATACTGAGAGTTTCCCTAATATATAACTCGGGTATAGGATCCACGAAGTCTTCCTGGTCGTGAAGAACTCAACACACGGTGCCTATTGTCAGTAACAACACCATCCAAGTGGTCTGTGTCATATCTTGATGGCAGTGATCGTACGCTACACTCTCTTCTGACGTCTTGTTGCGCCTGTCTCAGTGAACCCTTCTAGACACCAAGCCTTCTGATGTATGCACTCGTCTCTTTAGAAATTAGAACTATAGAGCTTCTAAATGGTATATGTAGAGCGTCATCTGTTAAGAACACGTGAAAACTCACGTTCTCTTTCTATCTGCTCCAAACACAGGGCACGTGTGACTGCAATGATGCACACAACGAATGCTCTCTAGTTTCTGATGTTGTTTTGAGCACAACGTGAACATCACCCTAGCAATGAAGTCTGCAAGCCTCGACAAGTCTCTAGATGGCACACTACCATAACCCCGATCCCTCGTCTACACTGCGAGAGGTTTAAGTGGTCTGAAACCGACATTGTAAGCTGTGTAGATCCACGGAAGCGTTCTCTCATGAAGACGTTCTCGACCATTAACTCACTCCTTAGCTTTCTTGACTTTATCCTCTGCTAAGTAGAGGTAACACAAGAGCTTTGCAACTCAAGCTTTTTCTTTGACTCCACCAAAGCTTTCAGTGTAGTTAAGACAATATACTTAACAACAAAGCCATTATTACTGGGTTGGCACAGAAGCCTCATTTCACGGGTCGCACACATCCTCAGTAAATGCATTCATGCTTTACGTTTTTAAGGGGGGCCCATCTCCACTCACAGGTTGCTCAACTTTGGTGAATCACAGAGCTCAGAAGTGGGACCTTTGTGCTCTCTCATCCTTTTTTTATTTTTCTTAAAGGATTCAATGATGTTCACACCTTTTCGATTGAAGTACGTCGACGAAATTACCATGAGTATCGGCGGTGAAATTAGTTCTTTCAATGATATCACCATCGAGAACACCCTCAGTTAACCTCCAACGCTGGACGTACGCCAACCCACGACACCATCAACCAAACCAAGACTTGTCAGTTGTCTCTCTGTGCCGGGTCGTGTTTCTCGTCGTCTGTAAGCCAAGCCTCTCATTCCTTCGGTTAGCATAAACTTGTAGAGTCGAGTCCCGAAAGCTGAGGAGTGTTGTAACGGTTCCAGAGGGGGGGGGGGGGGGGGGGGGAAAGAAGGCATTAGTCTGGGCTTCAAGGAAAGGAACATGGCATCTACTGAAGAACTGGTTCAGTGTGCCACCACAACCACCACCACAAGCGAGAGAGAGAGAGAGAGAGAGAGAGAGAGAGAGAGAGAGAGAGAGACAGAGACAGAGAGAGAGAGAGAGTCTCTTCATTAAGCATTAAAACACATGTAACTCGAATTGTTATGTAAGTGTGGGCAACATCTAGGGGAAGGGGAGAGTTGGGAGGGAGAGAGAGAGAGAGAGAGAGAGAGAGAGAGAGAGAGAGAGAGAGAGAGAGAGAGAGAGAGAGAGAGAGAGTGTTTCTGAGGACTGCGAGATGACTTTTCAGATTATCCCTGACATAAGGTTGATGAAGAATTTCAATTTCCAGGTTTGGGATTTAGGGAGGGGTGGGGCAAAGTGGGGGGGGAGGAGGAGGGAGGGAGGACCATCTTTTTTTTTTTTTTTTGCCTTTTTTGTGAATCCTTAATTGGGAGGGAGCGGGTAAAACAGGTCAGAGGCGCGCTGTTTCAAACGGAATGAAAATACCAAGTGTGGTCCTTTAAAACCTTGAGTTTTAGTACCAATGGTGTTACTGGTACAGTGGCTTCTCAGTGGTGTTGTGGGTAGTGGTGCTTCTGACCACTAGTCTTGCTGGACCAGGGGTTCGATCCTCGGCGAGGTGCGGACGACCCACAGTTCGCCCAGTTCGTGTCACCAGACATGGCCACTACTGACCGGCCAAATGAGACTACAGAGGTTGTCCATGGCCAGAAACATGGCCCTCACTGACGGGGCTGGTGAGTTCACCAAGGATTGGTACCTCACATTTTCTGTTTCTAGAAAGTCTCCGCCAGGCGGACATGAGGCAACTTTGATAGTGAGTAGCTATGAGGATCGCCTCATTAAGGTGACAGAGAACGACTCAGGGATACGTGAACAAGCAATGACACCTGGACGAGCAGCAACAGTGATTAGATACATCTGTCTAACTTCATCCAAAACAGGTTTACTGTAATATAGTTTATGTTTCGGGTGTTTTTACTTAATAAGTTACAAGGTTTAACCATTTTCCAGGACGTAGGATTTGACATATATCTTCAACCCAACACTAGAATGCCGCATTAGAATGATGGTAAAGATCGTTAACTTTATCCCGGTCTGTGTCCACATTGCCTTCAAGGACATAGACAAAGAGATGCTCGTGAAAAATTGCACAACACAGAACCACAGGTCATATGTTTGTTTTTGACACTCCGTCCTGCGGTGGAGGGAAGCCGAAGCCAAGGTTGAAGAAAGGCCGAGCGAGCGGACGTGGTCGCCCGGTACTTAACTCACGATTACAGTGGGACTGAGAAACTGGTTATGGTCCCGGGCCATCTTTTTCGAGTGTTTAGAATTACGCACGAAACACCAAAGCCAATGGCAGAGCATAGCTCAAATGTTTTGTATGAGGTGAGGGTAGCATACGCGACCTACCACCACCACCACCTTCATCAATAAGTGGTTATTGAATTGGTGAACTTGCGTATGTTCGCCTTTCTTAAACCTTGGCTTCGTCTTCTGTCCAGTGGGGTTTCAAAAAGATTGTGGTTTGGGCCTGTACGTTCAAGCGAAGGTTAGAATATACATCCACAACTTGGTCGACCTCAGAAGAGGAGAAAGAAAACAAAACTTTTCGAGGAAGTCCAGAGATATGCGCCAGGAATGTAGTCAAGACGACTTACTTACTGGAAAGAGAAAGACACACAACTGGCCTGGATCTGCTCATACTTGAGGAAAAAAAAGAGTGAAAAGCGACATGGATACCACTCGAAGTCACTCACGATAATTACATTGCTAACCAGATTCGAAAAGAGATAGAGAAGAGCATCAACATGATAAGGTATGATAAGGAATCTGAGATACAGAAATGACAGGAAACTATTCAAGATAAAGAAAATCTTAAGAGGAAAGGGGATCGAGGAGAAGATACTCACGGAAGAGGAAATGAATACCACTGGCAGTTGGGAGATTCAAAACTCCGGTCGATAGAGTATACGAGGCTTAGACTCTGTCTAGACGCGAGAGAAACCATTTCATCCCGACCTTCAAGAAGTTTTGAAGCTCAAGGGGTGTGGCATCAGCGCCTTCTTACACTCGTGGAATCAGAGTCATATTCATGCCGTCCGAGTAAGAGGAGAGACTCCAGAAAAGCCGATGGGTGTGTAGCCTCCGGGGACGAGCAGTGGTTTATCCTTCAACAGCCTAAGATCCCAGTCAAGTGGCCACTCCTTACTTACACATTGAGGATGGCAACTTCCATGCTTACTCCACTCAATATGGCTGCATTTACCAGACACCTGATGGATGGTAACAAGAGCCTATGGCTCGGATATATACGTATATATATATATATATATATATATATATATATATATATATATATATATATATATATATATATATATATATGCACTATGGCTTGACAGTAAGGCTGATGTGCACAAGTGAAAGTCTATAAGCTCATCGTTCTTGAGGCTAACACTATATTTATGGACTCCGATGACCCCAAGTCTCCCTTCTCCACAAACGTGTCATACGTATGCAGGATGTAGAATGCACGTGTAACTGTCTGAGCAAAGGACTCATCGTCCAGTTCCGTGCTATTCTATGTCCAAAGGAAGCTAGTAAGATGATTAACAAGGGAGCACTGAGGAACGGTGTTAGTATAGACGAAACAAAGCACCAGTCACATAAAGACGTGGGATATGTATACATGTGAGGGCATCAGTTACTCTACTACCTATTCCCAGTTCAATATATCTTGATGGTAGTAGTGACTGGGGGAAAAACTTCAGCTTACAATTCCGTATATGGTGTGCTAACGTGGAGGTGGAAACCATTCATCGTTGTCCGGGGGTCGTGTGCTGTGCGTTGCTCCAGATGTATCTGCCTTCCACACAGGATGGTAGCAGGTTCCCTCTGTCGTTAGCATAGATGGTATCATTCATGCTACTAGTCGTACCTTCATAGACACACCTTAGTCAGGACCAAGCAAACGTAGCCCCCCTCCTCCTCCTCCTCTTCCTCCTCCTCCTGCTCCTCCTGCTCCTCCTCTTCCTCCTCCTCCTCCTACTCCTCCTCCTCCTCCCAAAGCAGATGACATTGCAAGACCTCCGCACACTTCGCCTCCTCTCAACAAGTAAGGACCCTAGCACCACACATCACCGCCTGCTCACCCACTAGTACCCACGCAGTTTGAGCCCTTTCACAGCCTCTCCACACCACCACCCCAACATCAGCAGCGACAGCAGCAATAGCAACGGCAGCAGCAGCAGCAGCAACAGCAGCAGCAGCAACAACAACAGCAGCAGCAGCAGCAGCATCAGCAGCAGTAGCAGTAACAGCAGGAACAGCAGCAGGAGCAACAGAATTTGTTAGGCTTTGCCTCCGTCATCCTCCACATACCCACACACATTCTACAGCCATCTGTTACTCGGTCCTAGCTGCCTCATCTATGACGCTAACAATGAGTATTCTTTGTGGGTGTTGAGTGATGGCCAAGTGTGCAGTGCTGCTGTGTTGGTTGTCGTCGGCTGTGATGTGCTCCAGAAACACACGTTTGAGTCCAGTGAACATTAATACCTCGTATGAAGGAGAGTTTGTGCCACCATTGGACAGCTCGAGGGAGGAGTTAACTGATTTATGAACTGATGTGAACCAAGAGTACAGTAGTGATGGTTGGGACACATTAACAAGATGGGTTATGATGATGACGTCATTCGTAATCAGGGGCAGACGTTTAACAAATGCAGAGGTAAACACATAGGCAAGTGTTTCTTTTTTTTTTTTATCCATGATGAACAACACATAGTTCTGATCTCGTGAAGGTCTGTGTCCTCAACTTTTTCTCAGAAGTATTCACTAAGCTGTTCACGTCCTACATTATAGGCCAAAGCTAGAACATGATTCTCAAGTTTGGTCACCGCTCATAAAAGAACCACAAAAAAGACTGATAGAGAAGGTTCAGAGGAGGATATGAAAGATGGTACGGAATTTAAGAGAGCTGAGGTACAGGGTAGGTGTTTAGAAGGTCTTAGATCTGCTCCCGACGGAAGAGAGAAGAGTGAGTGAGGTGGTGGTTGTGATGGTGACCTGATCTTTACCATTAAACTTTCGAACCAGTTTTGAGGATGGAGAGAGAGAGAGAGAGAGAGAGAGAGAGAGAGAGAGAGAGAGAGAGAGAGAGAGAGAGAGAGAGAGAGAGAGAGTTCTGAGTCATGACGTAATGAAGGTGGAGAACATACGCAGAGGTTAAGACAATTGTAAGATAATATCGAGAGACAGTTTAGGAGATGGGTGTCCAAGACAGTACATACATACACATATACACACATACATACACATTTATATATCTACATAGAACCATACCTATATACTCACAAACAAACAAACGAACAGACACACACCTCACACACACACACACACACACACACACACACACACAACACACACACACACACACACACACACACACACACACACACACACACACACACACACGCACGTGCAGCGCCATAAATTATGGCCACATCCAGCAAGACGCTGGTGTAACTGCCCGAGGGTAACCATGGTAACGGATCTCTTCTGACGCGTTGACGTTCTTCCTTAAAGCTGGAGTTCAATTTTCCTTGATTTCTTGCTTATTATGTCTCGTACTTAAGTGCGTTCTTCTAGATTTTTCTTTTGTATGTATTTTGTATGGATGTATGTGTGTGTGTGTGTGTGTGTGTGTGTGTGTGTGTGTATTTTTCTTTATATTATACTTAATCGTTGTTTCCCGTGTTAGCGAGGTAGCTCCAGGAAACAGACGAGGGACGGCCCATCCACTCATATACACATCTATATATACATAAACGCCCGTACACTTACATATACATGCATACACATATACATACACATACACAGACATATACATGAATACACATATACATACTCAAAGTTGCTTGCCTTCATCAATTTCTGACGTTACCCCGCCCCACAGGAAACAGCATTGCTACTATATATATATATATATATATATATATATATATATATATATATATATATTATATATAGTTATTAGTGGACTCTATCTGCTCCAGGTTATACCGCGAGTGAAAAGTCACCTTTGGCGAGGCTGTATCATCACGGGGTACAATCCACTCAAAGATCTAATCACTTCGAGTGACTCTACACTTCCCTGCTACTCTATGTAGCGCAGCCTTGGGTACAGAAACCTTAAGAAGGGACTTGGAGAGCCACCAGCAGGACCCCTTCATGGCAAAATGTTCCTCTGTTATTACAGATATGACTTCAATATGACATCACGTAGGAGTCTATTGCTTAGAAGACCTCGCGAGCAATGTCGTCTGGCTGATCTGTATTGGCAACAGGGATAACCCCTCTCTGACACTCCGGGTGGTGTCGGAATCTGCACCGCTTCTTATCAGGTAGCTATCTCAGCTCTCCCGTCTTCCACCAAAGCCCAGATTGGACTGGTGTCCGAAATGCTGCTGCTATAAGCTCCGCGGGGAGTTCCACAAGGTGAACAAGGTGCCCCAGATCTCGCCATTGCAGGCAGGATGTGGAGCAACTTGCTGAAGAACGCATCGAGAACCAATTCTCCATCAAGCAAAATAGCTGGGCTAAGTCTATCGTTGCAAGCCGGGCCTCAACCATGCTGGAGAAAAACTTCAGCCATTCTCGAACAAGCGTTAGCAACAACGAACCTGTCCAATCCTCGGATGAGGAAGGCCCATTTGCTACCTGTATTGGCTCTTGTCACTCGAGCCACTCCCTAGACACTATTCCAGTCTTCTTCTCACCTCGGCATCCATCTCGACCCACATGATCTGCGTATTGGTGTAGCTCTTCCTCGCCTTGCATCACATATCTACTTTGCATACCAGTGTCACTGTGGCAGGAAAGGGGTTGACCAGGGTGACAGATGGTCACTGGGTTATAAGAGTTCTGCTAGGCGGCGCGACGGGTAGAGTGAGGTTGGCGTCATTATACACTCGAAGTCTTGCTTTGGCCAATTGCCCTACGGAGGGGGAGTCCGCAAACCCATAAGAATTCCGTTTTTCATGATATATCCATTTCCTTCCTTGCGATTATGAGCTCATAAGTTTAAGCGAGAAAAGGTATTCCTGATATATATATATATATATATACGAACAATGATTCTTTTTGCTTAGTAAATGGATTCATGACCGGAAAGAAATCACCATGGCTTGGGTGAACAACATATTTTCTTGGCTTACGTTTCAGTAATTACATATACCATTACCAAAGCCTAAAAAGAAAAGGATGACATGTATATAATATGTGCATGATGGGTTTATGTTCTGACCATAAAACTTACAATGTTTCTTGAATAATATTAATCATGGAAACCAACTGTGAAATGAATAACAGAAAATAATTAAAATGAATGTTTTTTCTTACTTTACGCTCTTATGATATACGTTTTCCAAGTAGTATTTTGAACATTGTGCTGTGAAAGGTCGCATTCGCTCATATCCAATGCACCGAAACCACAGGTTTCCTGTCTACATCCAGTCGCCACAGACCTTTCCATGGTTTCCCCCACGGCCGCTTCACATACCCTGGCTCAATCCACTCACAGCACGTCCGTAAATATAGGTGAACGTTCGGTAGTTTTTCACGAGACTCTGATCCCTAAACATCGCTGTGAAAAGGAGCTGCAGTCGCTCAAAGGATCACGACTGAAAAGCATATTCATTCAATAAGCTTTTTGGAAAAATGCCGTTGACCTTTGAGACGAGAACTCTCCAGGTAATAGTGTGCGCAGAGAAGAATTCTTTTCATCCCTCTATCAGTCTATCTATCTAGCTATCTATCATTCTATCTGTGTATCTATCTATAGATTGATTTTAATTTTCACTGTCCATGGCGTAGATTAGGTATACAGAGCCCCTAAAGTCCCTCATATACATCCTCAGCATATGACACGTCTCTGAAAATGATGAATTGGACTTCGACGTTCGACACATCCACTTCTTTAGATAAAAAGATCAAGATTTTTATCAGACTTTTGTTTTTGGTGCCTTTAAGTTACCACAGGATGATCCGCTTGGCAGTGTCTTCAATAAGAAAACTACCTCGCTATATCTATTTTTTTTCATGCACATTCGCCATTTCCTGCGTTAGCGAGGAAACGTTAGGAGCAGAGGACTTAGCCTTAGAGGGAATATCCTTACTTTGCTCTCTTCTCTGTTCCTTCTTTTGGAAGAGTCAAAATTGGAAGGGAGGATTTCCAGCCCTCCACTCCCTCCCCTTTTAGTCGCCTTCTTCGATACGCAGGGAATACGTGGACAGTATTCGTTTTCCCCTATCCCAAGGGATGATATATATATATATATATATATATATATATATATATATATATATATATATATATATATATATATATATATATATATATGTGCAGGATCACTACCTTCTGCGATGAAGAGATTCTATTAACGTATTTTTAGCACTTGGATGTTACAAGGAGACTCAGGTATATAGAAAATGCCTAAGCATGCCTCAGTATACCACCTCTAACCTCGTGCGTTTGGGGGGTTGTATAAAAACTCTACGGGAATGAACTTGTCTCTGTTTAAAGGAACGCGATACGAGACCAGCATGACCACACGCCACCACCCCACACCATTGGCATACTCAACTACCACCACCACAATTACCATACGCCACCGTAAAGCACAACACGCCATCACCACCACTCTCCACCACCATCATCCTCCAACACCACCACTACCCTTCACCAACACACACACACACACACATCCACACACACCACCCACCACTACCACAAACGTGAAATCTTAAGAATTATTGGTGTTTTCTTAAACAAAATTCGTTGTATCTTTGTACCCCCTAAACTTGAAGCTTAGCCTGGCATTACAGGTCGAAGCTTTATATATATATATATATATATATATATATATATATATATATATATATATATATGCACGTTACTCTGATTTCGATATACGTACATTCGCTGTAAAGATATAGTGTTCACAACCCTTGTTGTTGATAGCTCATATGTTCTACTCTCTCTTACTTCCGTTATTAAATTGGTTCGTTACTTTTGTAACCTTACACATTTTCTATTACTTTTGTATATCAAAAATAAAAGACAAAAGGTAAAGGAAGACTCCATTTGTGTGTGTGTGTGTAATGCGATTATCTGCTCAAGGACTTTTGAGAGACTTTATCTACTCTAACTTAGTTAATGATAACCATCTGACTGGAATTTAATCGTCTCGTCTCTTTATTAGTGAGCTTATTGTTATGACTCTCATCAAATGAGAAGGTAGATTAATCCAGATTATAATCACATCATCTTTATACGAGGCAATATCACCCTACAAAGGTGTAGAATCTTTTAATTCAAAGCTTTCAGTCCATTGCTTCTCGTTACAGAAACTCTCTCTCTCTCTCTCTCTCTCTCTCTCTCTCTCTCTCTCTCTCTCTCTCTCTCTCTCTCTCTCTCTCTTGCTGGAAGTTATCTACTCACTTCTTAATTACCTTTTCCACTACTTTACAGATCACATTTCTTAGGGAAACCAATTCATAGCTCATTGCGGCCTCATTTCTTAAAGACAAGTATGCCATTTGCCCTCATCCACTCTCTCTCTCTCTCTCTCTCTCTCTCTCTCTCTCTCTCTCTCTCTCTCTCTCTCTATGTATATACATATATGGAAAGAATGTTTTCCTCGTGTCATGTCTGTCACTACATTAAAGAAAATGTTGATCATGAATTTCATTATATAAGAGTTATCAAGACGAACGAATAATGTGTAACTTTTTTCATACTATTTATATCCAATCTTTTATAAATTTACCTCTCCCCCATTTTCTTTTGTGGGTGTACTCCACATTTTAAGAAAAGGTCCTTGCTCTCTGCTTCTTCGTTCTTGGAGCACTTGGGAATATGTATGATGGATCAGGAGATTAGAAGATGAGGATTTCTATCCCCAAATTGTAATTACAGATGTTAGACGAAGATTATGTGAGGTATCTAAAATTAGAGTGTGGTTGGGTGAGGTTCAGCTTATTGCATTTTGTGCTTTGGAGAATTTCGTTACTTCTACTGAAAAATATCATAGAAGGCGACTAAAAGGGGAGGGAGCAGGGGGGGCTGGAAATTCTTTCCTGCAATTTTTGATTTTCCAAAAGAGGGAACAGAGAAGGGGTCCAGTGAGGATATTCCCTCTGAAGCTCAGTCCTCTGTTTTTAACCTAGCTCGCTAACGCGGGAAATGGCGGATATGTATGAAGAAGAAAAAGAGGAAGATATATATATATATATTATTATTATATTATTATACTTTGTCGCTGTCTCCCGCGTTTGCGAGGTAGCGCAAGGAAACAGACGAAAGAAATGGCCCAACCCCCCCCCCCCCCATACACATGTATATACATACGTCCACACACGCAAATATACATACCTACACAGCTTTCCATGGTTTACCCCAGACGCTTCACATGCCCTGCTTCAATCCACTGACAGCACGTCAACCCCGGTATACCACATCGCTCCAATTCACTCTATTCCTTGCCCTCCTTTCACCCTCCTGCATGTTCAGGCCCCGATCACACAAAATCTTTTTCACTCCATCTTTCCACCTCCAATTTGGTCTCCCTCTTCTCCTTGTTCCCTCCACCTCCGACACATATATCCTCTTGGTCAATCTTTCCTCACTCATCCTCTCCATGTGCCCAAACCACTTCAAAACACCCTCTTCTGCTCTCTCAACCACGCCCTTTTTATTTCCACACATCTCTCTTACCCTTACGTTACTCACTCGATCAAACCACCTCACACCACACATTGTCCTCAAACATCTCATTTCCAGCACATCCATCCTCCTGCGCACCACTCTATCCATAGCCCATATATATATATATATATATATATATATATATATATATATATATATATATATATATATATATATGTATATATAAGATTCCACTCTGACTTAGAAATTTTGGTAATATAGGTCTTGCTTTCTCTGAACTTATGTTGCCTTTCACTGAATTAGTTTCTTATGTGTAACTAATTATACAATTACTTTCTGATTATCTTCCCTAGTGTCTCCGAGACCATATTCCACAGGGATACTGTCCATAGGGATACTGATCTGTGATTCAGTGTGTTTTCCCAATCTCCTTTCTCAAAAAATGGGCACGACTGATGGTCTCTTTACGTCCCATCTTCCAGCAGTTATCTTAACGCCTCATGAAGTCTGTCACTATCGAGGGACTTCATCTGGTCCATGGAATCCTATATATTCCATTGAGATCTAAAATGATGTCCATCATGTGTGTGTGTGTGTGTGTGTGTGTGTGTGTGTGTGTGTGTGTGTGTGTATCCTAGCCTGGGCCAGGTCCCCTATATGACCGACCAACCCTTAGGGATGGATGAACAGCTCGATTGACTGTGTACCAATTGCCTCAACCGGCATTGTGAGTAAATCTATGCAATGGACTCTGGGTTGCCCTGTAAATGCATTAAAGGTGAACCCTTTCAATCCCTCCAGCACACACACACACACACACACACACACACACACACACACACACACACACACACACACATATTCATAATCTAAACATCATCAATTAATATCAAGATTCTTTAAGACTCTTCCAGGTAGTAGCATATCCAACGAACTAAGCCTTGCTTACACAGGATGATTGTCCACGAAACAGCTAATTAAAATCCTTCGTTTACAGTCAAGATAAGAAGACCTTATGTGCCTAGGTATTCAGCAAGAAATCGTTCCTATGATAACGTTGGCGAAGCGTATTTGAGGCGTGCATAGAGCGTACAGTACATGGACATAGGTGGGTGACAGGTGGAGCTGTGATAGTGTGGGTGAAGGACACATAGCAAGGTGGTAGGTCGAGGCCAGCATAGAGCTTACAGTGGGTACAATACATGGACATAGGTGGGTGACAGGTGGAGCTGTGATAGTGTGAGTGAAGGACACATAGCAGGGGGTAGGTGGAGGCCAGCATAGAGCTTACAGTGGGTACAATACATGGACATAGGTGGGTGACAGGTGGAGCTGTGATAGTGTGGGTGAAGGACACATAGCAGGGGGTAGGTGGAGGCCAGCATAGAGCTTACAGTGGGTACAATACATGGACATAGGTGGGCGAGAGGTGGACCTGTGATAGTGTGGGTGAAGGACACATAGCAGGGGGTAGGTGGAGGCCAGCATAGAGCTTACAGTGGGTACAATACATGGACATAGGTGGGCGAGAGGTGGAGCTGTGATAGTGTGGGTGAAGGACACATAGCAGGGGGTAGGTGGAGGCCAGCATAGAGCTTACAGTGGGTACAATAAATGGACATAGGTGGGTGACAGGTGGACCTGTGATAGTGTGGGTGAAGGACACATAGCACGGGGTAGGTGGAAGCCAGCATAGAACTTACAGTGGGTACAGTACATGGACATAGGTGGGCGAGAGGTGGAGCTGTGATAGTGTGGGTGAAGGACACATAGCAGGGGGTAGGTGGAGGCCAGCATAGAGCTTACAGTGGGTACAATACATGGACATAGGTGGGTGACAGGTGGAGCTGTGATAGTGTGGGTGAAGGACACATAGCAGGGGGTAGGTGGAGGCCAGCATAGAGTGTACAGTGGGTACAATACATGGACATAGGTGGGCGAGAGGTGGACCTGTGATAGTGTGGGTGAAGGACACATAGCAGGGGGTAGGTGGAGGCCAGCATAGAGTGTACAGTGGGTACAATACATGGACATAGGTGGGTGACAGGTGGAGCCTGTGATAGTGTGGGTGAAGGACACATAGCAGGGGGTAGGTGGAGGCCAGCATAAAGCTTCTAAGAACATGAAATAAAGCTTTACGATTCGTTGCGAGCGAGAAGTAGCACCTTTGCTCTGAAGACACAGAAGAACAAATGAACCGCTGAAAATTAAACCAACTGCCACATACTTAGTGAGACAGCATTTGGGTGTATGGCAGAGACAAGATAACAACGATGACACAATTACAGACATGTTCCTGACCTCGGCAGCACTACAAGTATGGAACATTCTAAGCTCCCAAAGAGCCTCAAAGCACTGAAGGAGCCTCCAGCCATCCATCAATTTACACAGTGTTCACAGCTTGGCTAAATTCCTTTCCTTCTTAGGCTAACAAGCAACAGCCTCGCTATATACACAAGACAGCCTTAATCTGCTGTGGTACATGAAAAAATGAATACACCCAAAACTCTTTTCCATCAACTTTTCCCCTCTCAAACAGAAGACCTACATCACCCCTTAGCATTCTCTTCCATTTCAGAACTACACCTACCCTAGTCCCTCCCGTTCTTATGTTTTATGTAACCGCACTGTGAGAGAAGCTTGGTACAGTACCTCAACACAAGAGGGTGACAGACGGACACAGATCAAAGTAGGAGCAGCGTTGATAGTTACGGTCATAGTCCCTCCTCTTCCTTCCAAGACCATTGCATTTGCTTCCATTACTTACCTATCCATGAACAGATTAAACACCCATGGAGACATTAACACACCCATTCCAAAGACCGACATTCATACCGGGAACAGCTTACTATCCTTTCTTCTTACTCGCACACGAGCCTTTCTCTTTTGATGGAAACTCGATCATTGCTTCCAGTAGCTCTCCTTCTATGCCACATACTCGTAACATCTTCCACAGACAAATCCCTCCTTTTCTCTACATATTTCCAACACACAGATTCTTCAAAGCAAACACCTGGTCCACGTGTTCTCTGCCACTCCCGAAGACACATTGTTCCTCCCCAATCTGATGCTCTGTACATGCCATCACCCTCTCAACCACCACTCATAAAGATGATGCCAAGAACTTACCACAAAATCACCCTGCAGCCTCTGTTTACAGACGCACACACATCATAACCCTTTATGGCCTGTGATTCCGACCAGTGGACGTGGTCAGCTTCCTGAGTGCTGCAGGAGCCTCATAACGATAGAATGGACTACTGAGGCAGGAAGGTAAGATATAATATATATATATATATATATATATATATATATATATATATATATATATATATATATATATATATATATATATATATATAACTCTAGCTTATCTTCCTGCCTCAGGAGTCCACTCTCTCCTTATGAGGCTCCTGCAGCACTCAGGAAGTTGGCCACGTCCACAACAGTTCATAATGTAACGTTGCTTACGTCTATGAGTAGAGAGGGCTGGGCAATTGAGTTGTAAGTGCTTGGTGTCTTCTTCATGGTAGGTGCATCGTGGGCATGAAGGGCCTTGGGATATGTTGAAACAGTGTTGTAGCGTGGTAGACATGGGTCATATATATAAAGCTTAGACTTATATATATATTTCACAGTATGTTCAAAATTTCATTGAGCTTATTCCCTCAGCAAATATATGTTGAATATTCTACTGTATGTATATATATATCCCATGCTCAGTTGAAAGAGTTTTATATCATCTTTTGAAAGATATTTTTCCTCCTTTTTAACGTAAGTATAACAAATGAATCTCATATGACAACTTAAACAGTCAATTAAAACACATTATGACATTTCTAAAGACCAAAGGGAAACGGAGAAGTTATCCATCTCACATTCACTTGTAGCCGATGGCAAAGGATCCGGACACGCCTTCCCCCTTGTTTACCGTGTCTTCTTGAAGTAAGTTTCGGTCAGTGTGACTACAGTACAAGACAACAGCCACCCTTGACACTTTATGGTTTACAATCTACACTTTACTGTTCGCGCTTCTACACTTTACGGTACGCGGGAGACACGCCCGCTTACACCACTCCACACGCACCCCCCTGCTGTGTTGTTTCTGGGTTTCGAGTATTTCTTTTTTTGCTCTTGTTGAAGTTTGGACGCGAAAACAATACCGTAGGGAAGTACCATCTTTTATTTCTTTCTTTTTTTTCTTTTCTCCACGTCTTGTCTTCAGCTGGTGATGATAGATGGCTCTATATTGTAGATGGTCTGGTCTCTGCTAAGGTTTTATGTTGTCGATTTCATAGTTTTCTGGGACTTGCGTAAGGATGAATGTGAGTGTATGAGGTGGGTTTTGTGTGGTGGTGGGTTCCCCAGAGGCGGGTTTTGTGTGGTGGTGGGTTATGCAGAGGTGGGTTTTGTGTGGTGGTGGGTTATGCAGAGGTAGGTTTTGTGTGGTGGTGGGTTCCGCAGAGGTGGGTTTTGTGTGGTGGTGGGTTACGCAGAGGTGGGTTTTGTGTGGTGGTGGGTTATGCAGAGGTGGGTTTTATGTGGTGGTGGGTTATGCAGAGGTGGATTTTGTGTGGTGGTGGGTTACGCAGAGGTGGGTTTTGTGTGGTGGTGGGTTCCATAGTCGATTGAATCAAATAAAAAGTTTACTATTTCTTTAATTACTTTGATTTGAAATTTTGGTTAAAAGAAACATGTCACATAATTCTAAAATCGCTTGAGAGTATATCATGATATGGTATCCATCCTCGCTCTGGGCCTCCCACATTCTTAATGTCTTTAGTATTTTTCGTATGAATAAACTGTGTATTCTTTTGTTTCAAGGATAATCATTCCTTTAAAAGCCAGAGAATTTCTATTTCTTTTTTTTCATACATTTTCGCTACTTCCCGCATGATGAAGGTAGCGTCCAGAATAGATGAGTGAGCCTTTGAGGATAAAAGATCTTTATTTGGTTCTTTCCTCTTGCCCTTCCTTTAGAGAGTAATACAGGAGGGGAAGAATTTCCAGAGCCCCTCAGCTCCTGCCCCTCTTAGTCGCCCTCTAAGACACGCATAAGTGGGTATTATTCTTTCTCCCTTATCCCATGGGATAATTATTCATATATACTCAATTTGATGAGTAACCTAATGTGTTTATAGGATATATGTATATATATATATATATATATATATATATATATATATATATATATATATATATATATATATATATATATACATATATATATATATATATATATTCATTTTTTTTTTTTTTTTTTTTATACTTTGTCGCTGTCTCCCGCGTTTGCGAGGTAGCGCAAGGAAACAGACCAAAGAAATGGCCCAACCCCCCCATACACATGTATATACATACGTCCACACACGCAAATATACATACCTACACAGCTTTCCATGGTTTACCCCAGACGCTTCACATGCCTTGATTCAATCCACTGACAGCACGTCAACCCGGTATACCACATCGCTCCAATTCACTCTATTCCTTGCCCTCCTTTCACCCTCCTGCATGTTCAGGCCCCGATCACACAAAATCTTTTTCACTCCATCTTTCCACCTCCAATTTGGTCTCCCTCTTCTCCTTGCTCCCTCCACCTCCGACACATATATCCTCTTGGTCAATCTTTCCTCACTCATCCTCTCCATGTGCCCAAACCACTTCAAAACACCCTCTTCTGCTCTCTCAACCACGCTCTTTTTATTTCCACACATCTCTCTTACCCTTACGTTACTCACTTGATCAAACCACCTCACACCACACATTGTCCTCAAACATCTCATTTCCAGCACATCCATCCTCCTGCGCACAACTCTATCCATAGCCCACGCCTCGCAACCATACAACATTGTTGGAACCACTATTCCTTCAAACATACCCATTTTTGCTTTCCGAGATAATGTTCTCGACTTCCACACATTCTTCAAGTCCCCCAGAATTTTCGCCCCCTTCCCCACCCTATGATCCACTTCCGCTTCCATGGTTCCATCCGCTGCCAGATCCACTCCGCGTTAGCGAGGTAGCGCAAGGAAACAGACGAAAAATGGCCCAACCCGCCCACATACACATGTATAATACATACACGTCCACACACGCAAATATACATACCTATACATCTCAATGTACACATATATATACACACACAGACATATACATATATACACATGTACATAATATATTGTCCATGTAGTCAAGAAAAAGATTATATATCCCACAGTATTTACCATACAAAACTCGTATATTTTCTGTATGTGTTGGGGAAAAGACTTATTTTCTACCTCTGAAAAGTTGAACAAAAAAAAATCTATAATATTTCATATCCATAATTCAATGTCTTAGAGAAAAAACGGAAGTAGCATCAAATTACGCGATAACAACTGTAGTGTTTAATTTTCATATCTCCCTCCTTCGTGTATTTAATGACAGGGGGAAAAACTCTTAATTAATCAAAACTTCCTATGAACATTTGTATCCACCAATTACGTTCTTTCTGAAAAGAAAATAGTTCTCCCTTTTTTTCAAGCAGAAACACAATTCCTATATTAGTTTATATCTATAGATTCCAATATTTGATGACCTAAAAATCTTTCTTTCAGACTATCAGGCAATAGAATTGTGGTCTTTTATATCAATAAATCTGTTAATTTGACTTTTTTTTCATAAAAAACCCAGTTTTCTGCATGAGCAAAGTAGGATCAGCAACAGATAAAGAAGTCTCATTATTTCACAACCATTCTCTAACTGACATACATAATGTACAGATATCAGGTCCCTGTGTCCACAACCAAGCATAGTTTCCCTTGACCTCTTCATATACCCTGATTCAGCCCATTGACAGCACCTCGCCCCTCGTATATCACACTCCTACAATTTGCTTTACCCCATGCACACCTTACACCCTCCTGCATATTCCAGTCTCTCAAAGCATCTTTCACTCATCTTTCCGCCTCCTCCTCGGTTTCCCCAATCTCTTTTTTCCCCCCCATTTTCGAAATGTATATATTCTTGGTCATCCTCGCCATAACGTTCAGACTATATCAGCTTAGCCTTCATCAATTCTTTCATGCATATTGCTCTTAATACCCTACCTGTCTCTTACCCAATCACGTCTTATTCAAACTACCTTCCTCTCACCAGTTACTGTCCTCAACCATTCCATTTCAAATACATTCACCCTATTCCGTACTTCTGCAGTTTCTCACATGGACCTGCCCCCATTCCCTCACCACTCCATCCATAAACAGATTAAACAGCCATGGTGACATCGCACGTCCCTGCAGCAGACCAACCTTCACCTGGAACCATTCAACTTCCTCTCTTACTTTTTGCACACACACCTTACTATAATGTTGTCTCTCTGAACCTCAGGATTCTGTTATATCGTCTATTCTCTTTTTCATCTCCATCAATATCATTTCTCCAACTTCTAAATCTTCATTCTAACGTTGATGATTTCATATCCTAGATATAAGCTCGCTTTCATTCCACTCATAGCTCCAGTGCTTTATCTTTTTCTCGCACTGAACATATTTCCTCCCTTAATACGAACCTGTGAAACATTTCAGAATGGGGATGTAGCAAAATGGATAAATTCTAGAGTGCAAAATCGAACAATTTCTCCTTATATTCACCTTTGTAAATCTCACTCGTTTCGAATTTCAAAACCCTACAGTTCAATCAATCAATAACACGAACATATTGAGCATAACCCCCGTCCTGGAAACCCTACATGAACAGTATTACAAAATCTGCTTCTGAAACGCCTCATGTAGGTGTAGGCACGAGGGGTCTAAGTTTTTTTTTCTTTTTCCACTCACAAGGTGGAAGAGGTGAAAGGGTTGTGATGTTGCAGTGGTGGATATGTTATAGAAGATTGTTGGGTGTCTAAGGCTATACATCATGTTCCCACGTTGTATACCACATCTGCCACCCTCCCTCCCCTCTTCACACACACACACAGACACACACACACACAGACACACACACACACAGACACACACACACACACAGACACACACACACACACACACACACACACACACACACACACACACAAGCTGTATCCTTTGTCAAATTTCTTATCATACACCATTTCCCAAGACATACACCACGTCTTATCCCATACACCACATCCACTGTCACGCACCATGTCCTAAGACATACACGATGTCCCTCGTCATACACAGTGTCCTATGACACACCGCGTCTTCCGCTACACACCACATCTCCTGCCATACACCACGTCTCCTACCATACACCACGTCCCCTGCCATACACCACGTCTCCTGCCATACACCACGTCCTCCTACCATACACCACGTCCCCTACCATACACCACGTCCCCTGCCATACACCACGTCCTCCTACCATACACCACGTCCCCTACCATACACCATGGCCCCTGCCATACACCATGTCCCCTGCCATACACCACGTCCCCTGCCATACACCACGTCCTCCAACCATACAACACGTCCCCTGCCATACACCACGTCCTCCTACCATACACCACGTCCCCTGCCATACACCACGTCCTCCTACCATACACCACGTCCCCTACCATACACCACGTCCCCTACCATACACCACGTCCCCTGCCGTACACCACATCTCCTACCATTCACCACGTCTCCTACCATACACCACGTCCCCTACCATACACCACGTCCTCCTACCATACACCACGTCCCCTACCATACACCACGTCCCCTGCCATACACCACGTCCTCCTACCATACACCACGTCCCCTACCATACACCACGTCCCCTACCATACACCACGTCCCCTGCCGTACACCACATCTCCTACCATTCACCACGTCTCCTACCATACACCACGTCCCCTACCATACACCACGTCCTCCTACCATACACCACGTCCCCTACCATACACCACGTCCCCTGCCATACACCACGTCCTCCTACCATACACCACGTCCCCTACCATACACCACGTCCTCCTACCATACACCACGTCCTCCTACCATACACCACGTCCTCCTACCATACACCAAGTCCTCCTACCATACACCAAGTCCTCCTACCATACACCACGTCCTCCTACCATACACCAAGTCCTCCTACCATACACCACGTCCCCTACCATACACCACGTCCTCCTGCCATACACACCGACTCCCACCAGGGAACACGCCGTACGCGAGCCAGGGGAGCACAATGACCACTTCAATTCCAGTTAAAAAGAAATATTAATCACATGTTTGTTCTCTCCTCTGAGCAAAGTGCGCCACTTTAATCAGCAGCAGGAATATTAGCAGCTTGAACCGAGGCCAGGGAGGGAGGGAGGGGAAAAGAGCAGTGTCTGATTAGCAGTGAACTCTTATGTGCCAATTTCACTGCCAGGGTTTCTTTCTGTCTCTCTCTCTCTCTCTCTCTCTCTCTCTTCTCTCTCTCTCTCTCTCTCTCTCTCTCTCTCTCTCTCTCTCTCTCTCTCTCTCTCTCAACAAACTTCGTCAACGATCCCCTCCACCTCCTCCTCCTCTTTCCCCCCCCCATCATCTATCTCCTCCCCCCCCCTTCAACCCTGAGGCACCCCCCCCCCCCCCCCACACACACACACACATCTTTCCTGAGGAAAAATTAAGAAACGAAACAGCTTTGCAGAAATTTGGCATTAGTCGCTATTTTCTTCTTGTGCAGTTCCTGGCTGATTGTGAAGACGGAAGCAAACAGTCCACGACTTGCGGCATGACTCTCTCTCTCTCTCTCTCTCTCTCTCTCTCTCTCTCTCTCTCTCTCTCTCTCTCTCTCTCTCTATCTATCTCTCTCCTACATCTCTTTCTCTGTCTCTCATCTCTCTCTTTCTCTGTCTCTCATCTCTCTCTCTCTCTCTCTCTCTCTCTCTCTCTCTCTCTTCTCTCTCTCTCTCTCTCTCTCTGTCTCCCATCTCTCTCTCTCTCTCTCTCTCTCTCTCTCTCTCTCTCTCTCTCTCTCTCTCTCTCTCTCTCCCCCTCCCCTCACTTCCGACCCCCAGTCTTGCCTCAGGGGGGCGGAATTCTTCACAAAAGGCGCCGCCCAACTTGACGTCCCATGCAGACCCTGGACTCTTACATCAGAGGAATGAGAGCGGTTGTTAAGAATTTAAAACATTGATCAGATGCGAGCCTGGAGGAGCCGTGGGAGAGTGGGAGGGAGTGGTGGTGGTGGTGGTGGAGGCTGGAGTGAGTGCTGGTGGGTATATGCTTGTGGCTAATGAGGGAGTGAGGGAGTGATGTTGGTGGTGGAGGCTGGAGTGAGGGAGTGTTGGTGGTGGTGGAAGCTGGAGTGAGAGAGTGTTGGTGGTGGTGGAGGCTGGAGTGAGTGCTGGTGGGTATATGCCTTTAGCTAATGAGGGAGTGAGGGAGTGGTATTGGTGGTGGAAGCTGGAGTGAGGGAGTGTTGGTGGTGGTGGAGGCTGGAGTGAGGGAGTGTTGGTGGTGGTGGAGGCTGGAGTGAGGGAGTGTTGGTGGTGGTGGAAACTGGAGTGAGGGAGTGTTGGTGGTGGTGGAGGCTGGAGTGAGTGTTGGTAGGTGTATGTTTGTAGCTAAACAAAAACATGGACTGCATAGATTGTTGGCTCACTTCTCTCCTGCTGGGTTGATAAGGGTCATGGTCATGATAATGCTATGCTGATAAGATCTTGTATGAGTGACGGTTACGATGATAATAGTAATGATAATGATAGTGATAATAATAGTGATAATGATAACAATAATGGAATAATGATAATGATGATAATACCAGAAGACCTGATGGTCTACGATGAGGTTATCTGTTGGAAGATGGTTCGTGGGAGTACATGGGAAATCCATATCATAAAAGACCTGATGGTCTATGACGGAATTATCTGCTAGAAGACAGTACATAGAAGTACTTAGGAAAGCCAGATGACAAAAGACCTGATGGTCTATGATGACGTTTTCTGCTGGAAGACCTTACTTGGAGAGACAGATAACAGAAGACCTGATGGTCTATGATGACGTTATCTGCTGGAAGACCTTACTTGGAAAAGACAAATAACAGAAGACCTGATGGTCTATGACGAGGTTATCTGCTGGAGGACCTTACTTGGGAAAGACAGATAACAGAAGACCTGATGGTCTATGACGAGGTTATCTGCTGGAGGACCGTACTTGGGAAAGGCAGATAACAGAAGACCTGATGGTCTATGACGAGGTTATCTGCTGCAGGACCGTACTTGGGAAAGACAGATAACAGAAGACCTGATGGTCTGATGGTGATGATAATCACCATCATTATAGTGAAAGCGCTGATGATGATCATAGTGGTGGAGTTGATTGATGTTGAGCTCGGCCCTTAAGGATCATAATAATTATAGTGACGATAATAATGATGATAGTGATAATGAATTATGGTTATGGTGATAAAAGTAGTGATGATGACTATGGTTGTCATAATAATGGTAAAAATAATCATAATCATCCCTTTTATCATTATGGTTTTTCATAACAGCCGTGAACTACAGAATAAAAAAAAAAGATAAAAAATTATCTATAGATATCTATAATCAGCTTTCGTAAAATCGTGTTTGACTGGTGTGATAATTTCATATGATCCACGACTACAAGGATTCAGTACTAGAAATAGATAAACGAGGGCCATTCAGTGGATAGGATAGAACAGACGGCATTAATATGAGTCGTTATAAATCTATTGAAACTGAAAATGCTGCTACAGAGGGGGGCGAAAACACGTTTTTATCGCAACTGGCACAGAAAAAAAAAAGACATTAAAGTCATTCCTGTCTAACATGATTGAGTTCGCTAATGAGACTCGTCTTAAAAAATTATATATAAGACTTTCTTTTTTTTTACGTTTATGGAAATGAAATTGCGAATGCGTGAATAGCACTTGTTGGTGACTCTGAGAGAGCTGACAAGCTGGTCTGTGATGACGTATTACAGCTGGACAGAAGAGCGACTGGTTCATATACCCTTAGACTGGCGTTTGTGGCTCATCTGAACTGTGATTGGATAAGCAAAACCTTGATACTGGGGAAAAGAAATTGCTCGTTTATATACACCATGGTGTCTGTTCTGATCTGAACCATCTGTAGCTCGTATGAACCGTCTGTAGCTCATCTGTACCATCTGTAGCTTATCTAAACCGTCTGTAGCTCATCTGTACCATCTGTAGCTCATCTAAACCGTCTGTAGCTCATCTGAACCGTCTGTAGCTCATCTGAACCGTCTGTAGCTCGTATGAACCATCTGTAGCTCGTATGAACCGTCTGTAGCTCATCTGAACCACCTGCAGCTCGTATGAACCGTCTGTAGCTCGTATGAACCATCTTTAGCTCGTATGAACCGTCTGTAGCTCGTATGAACCATATGTAAGTGATATGAAACCTCCCTAGCTCATTGAATGAAAGAATGAACTAAACCTGGATACCATTGAAGGATATTCGCGTATATACTTTAGCGTATATTCAGCTCATCTGAGTAACGAAAGAAAGAACGAAACCTCGGTATCAGTAACGAGATCACCTGTACATAAGCTAGAGTGTGTATGAATCACCTTGATTACGAATCAGTGAATGAGGCCTCGAGGCAAGTGAAAAAGCTGGTGCCATTAAGACTCCTTATTCGTAATATCATTCACTCTCTTTTCCTTTACTTTCCCGTGACTATCATTCCATCTCTTCTTATTTACACGTAAACTGCAACTCAGAGCCTTCTTGACATCTGTCCTCTTCATCCTCGAATTGATTCAGTCACATCGTCATCACAGAGATCGCTTTTACTTGCATTGGCCAGCGTTATCACGATCCAGAAAAAAAAAAACCGGTCTAGAATAATGCCAATATATCCATTGACACCTCACCACTGTGGTAAGCGCACTAGAACTCAGCATCTCTCTCTCTCTCTCTCTCTCTCTCTCTCTCTCTCTCTCTCTCTCTCTCTCTCTCTCTCTCTCTCGAATCACACATGAGCGTCAAGACAGACCAACCAGGCTGGCGCACCGCTTAACGAAGGACATCAGGACTTCATCTTGACGATGGTCAATAACCGAGGTGCTGAGGGGCAGGGGTCTCAGCGCCTCAGATGGCTCAGCAGCTCCTGGTTACCTTGCTGGGTGATCGTGCCTCTGTGCACAGGGCCTACATGATGTCAGCTCAAACCCTGGTTGGTAAAGGAGTGGAGGGCGGGTCGTGGGTATGGATGGTGTCCATTTAGTGCTGTCTGTTGGTGTTCCAGCAGTGGGCTGTGTGTTGGTGTGTATGTGTGTGTGTGTGACTGCTGGATCCTGTATGGTTGAGGTTTCTTCCTGGTGTCTGTAGTGTTGGATACCACGTAGATGGGAGATTGATGTGGGATTCTGGCATATTTTTTTTTCTCCCTGACAGAAGAGGATTGGTGTGGGATCTTTTAGTGCAGTTAGATTCTGTGTGGGTGAGATTTGATTGTGGGTGTCCGTGTATATATTGCGTGTGTTTATGTTCTTCGATTCTCTGTGGATACGACTTGCTATGGTTGTGTCTGTGTGCTTGTTCTAGGTGTGTGGGTTGTTAGATTCAGTATGGATGTAATTTGTTGTGCTTGCTGTGGTTGTGTGTGTAGTTAGGTTCTACATGACTGACTTATTGTGTGTGTGTGTGTGTGTGTGTGTGTGTGTTGGTGAGTGTGGTTCGATTCTGTATAAATGAGACTTGATGAGGATGTCTGTGTGCTTCTGGGAGTCTGTGTGGTTCGAGTCTGTGTGGATGCGACCCGTTCTGGGCGTCTGTCAATTTGCTGTCTGTAATAATAGGATTTTTTGATAATCCCGTCTCTTTCATGTGTGTTGTGATGTTTTGCTAACTGTCTTACCTTTTTATCCTCTACCTTAGCTTTATTTTTCCCATACGTATATCCTCGTCATCACCATTTTCCATCTTTCGTTCGTATCTCCTTCTTTTATTCTTTATGTTATGAACGTGCTTTATCGTCCTCTCTCTCTCTCTCTCTCTCTCTCTCTCTCTCTCTCTCTCTCTCTCTCTCTCTCTCTCTCTCTCTCTCTCTCGAGACTGTGCTTCACCAGTGGTACCGAGAGCAGGGACTAACTCAATCATATTTCAGTAGGCCAGTAAAATGACTTCCTCAGATTGAATGATAGTGATTAGGTTAGGTTAGGTCAGGTCAGGTCAGGTTAAGTTAGGTTAGCTTAGGTCAGGTCAGGTTAGGTCAGGTCAGGTTAGCTTAGGTTAGCTTAGGTCAGGTTAGGTTAGGTTAGGTTAGGTTAGGTTAGGTTAGGTTTGGTTAGCTTAGGTTTGGTTAGGTTAGGTTAGACGTTTGTTGATAGTGGCTCAGCTGGCAAAAGATGGGTACACGGGATGGTGATGCAGGATATGTGGTAACTAGAACTGAAGACCAATGGGTGATAGTGACGACAGTGCCTCAGAAGACGATCATGAGGGATAATGGTGATTGAAAGAGTGACTGGTGATTGAAGATGGTGAAGAAAAAATGGTATTCAAGTATATTTACAACGACAGTTATATCCCATGTGATGGTGTAATGTCTTAAATTTGTGATGGATCGCTCCATGGTCACTATTAAGCTATATTGCTTGAATGCGATAGCCACGAGGGCGACTGGTGTAGGATGATGGTGAGCGAGAAGAGAGCGAGTGACTGTATCTGAAAGAAGAGATAGTGATCGCTGATGGTGAGATGATGATTTTGTGTTATTTAGGACTGAAGCCGATCATTGACATGGAAGGATGACTTAGATGATAGAAATGAGTGAGAATTTGGCCATAGGGTCTATTAGAAGGACCTGGTGGGTGTGTGTGTGTGTGTGTGTGTGTGTGTGTGTGTGTGTGTGAGAGAGAGAGAGAGAGAGAGAGAGAGAGAGAGAGAGAGACTCTTGGACTATAATGAGGACACCTTTTAAAGGAGCTGATGGTCTGTATCCACATACAACCAGCTAATGATAGCCAAATGACTGGACATAACCATCTCGCTCTAATGAGTCTATTGTTTTGGTATTTATGAACCCATAAGATAGCTTATCCCAGTGTTTTATGACACTCTCTCTCTCTCTCTCTCTCTCTCTCTCTCTCTCTCTCTCTCTCTCTCTCTCTCTCTCTCTCTCTCTCATTCTCTCTCTCTCTCTCTCTCTCTCTCTCTCTCTCTCTCTCTCTCTCTCTCTCTCTCTCTCTCTCTCTCTCTCTCTCTCTCTCTCTCTCTCTCTCTCATTCTCTCTCTCTCTCTCTCTCTCTCTCTCTCTCTCTCTCTCTCTCTCTCTCTCTCTCATTCTCTCTCATTCTCTCTCTCTCTCTCTCTCTCTCTCTCTCTCTCTCTCTCTCTCACACACACACACACACACACACACACACACACACAGTTCTCATTAAATCGCATCCGAGAAAGAATATAGCTCGCATACCTTTAAGCCTTCATTATACGAGTTGTTTCTTACTCAATTCTCTTTTCTTTCTATCCAAAGATTCTGTCAATCCTGGCTCGACCATTTTTGATACTAGGGAGACCTGAATCTTACCGCGAACTCAAGACTGTATCGTGTGATGGAAACACTTAGCGTTTGGATTTTGAGTGACGGCCATATTCTGATTAAATGGTCTGAAATCGACTCTGGCTTAAGTACAAGATCCACCTCTTCTGAGAATGGGTTTCAGAACATCCTTTACACTGACTTTCCTTTAGCTTTTGTTTCATACGTCACGATCGGTAACGGTAATTGCTCCACCATAGTCATGGTCCTCTTCATTATCCGATACTTTCGTATATTTTGGGGGATCGTCATCGTAACTATAAACCCTAAGAGTGAGTTCTATTTCTATATTATCTAGATTATTTCTCTCCATCATGAATGGAGCAGGACCAAAGATGATGCCTTGGGGTACACCAGGAGCCACTCTTAAAAAGCGTGATATGTTTTCTGGGTGCATACCCTCGTTGGTTGATGTGAGGGAGTCAGTCCTCTATCTAATCATGTCTCAGTTGTCGTATCACAAGCCGGTGGTTGGCGAGGGATGATGAGGTGGCTGGTTAGGAATGAGGAGGTGGTTGGTTAGGGATGAGGAAGTGGTTGGTTAGGGGTGATGAGGTGGTTGGTTAAGAATGATGAGGAAGTTTGGTTAGGGATGATGAAGTGGTTGGGTAAGGATGATCCATGAAATCGATATAAATCATTTCACCCATATGTGCTAAGGACTCGAACCCGGGGTCATCTGAATGATTACCGACGAGCGGAGACCATTACACCTTTTGACCAGAGACATGTTATCCATCTCAGACGTCGTCTACCTTTATTGTTGATATCTAATCAAGATTCGGAAAATGTTTGCAGATGATACACCACTGGTGGTTGATATGAGTGAGAAACTGCAGAAGTTCGTGACAGTTTGGGAGAGTGTGTGAAAGGGGAAGGGAAGTTTAGCAAACAGAGAGACTAATTAGTTGAGGTGTAAGTTTGAATGGGGAAAATTTCGAGGATGTGCATTGGTTCAGATACCTGGGAGTGAACATGGCAAAGAATGGAACCATGGAAACGAGAGTCATAGGGTGGGTGAGGGGGCGAAGGTTATGAAGGCACTAAGGAATGTGTGGAAAGAGAGGTCTTTATCTGGGAGGGTTAAAATGGGTACGTTTGAAGGTATAGCAGTCCAAACGATGCTGTACGGGTGCAAGGCAAGGTTTATAGATGAGAATGTGTGGAGGAGGGTGGAGGAGTTGGAAATGTAATGATTGAGGACAATATGTGGTGTAAGGTGGTTTCATTAAGTAATAAGAGGGGTGAGAGAGAGAGAGAGAGAGAGAGAGAGAGAGAGAGAGAGAGAGAGAGAGAGAGAGAGAGAGAGAGAGAGAGAGAGATGTGGAAATAAGAACAGTATGGCTCAGAGAGAGAGCTGAAGAGGGTGAGCTGAAATGGTATGGACATATTGAGAGAATAAGCGAGGAAAGGTTGACAGAGAAAATATGTATCAGAAGTGGAGGGGACAAAGAGAAGGAGGGGAACCATTTGGAGACGGAGGGATGGAATGAAAAAGATTTGAGTGCTTGGGGTCTGAACTTGCAGAAGAGTGGAAGGTGTGCACGGGATAGAATGTTTTAGAAATATTTGGTATACTGGGGTCGACCTGCTGTCACTGAGCTGAGCCACGGCATATGAAGCATATGAATAGGTCTGTGGAGTCTGGATGTGGAAAGGGAGCTGTGGTTTCGGTGCATTACACATGACAGCTAGAGACTGAGTGTGAACGAATGTGGCCTTTGTTGTCTATTTTCCTGGCGCTGCCTCGCTGAAGCAAAGGGTAGTGATGCTGTTTTCCTGTGGGGCGTGGTAGCTCCAGGAATGGATGAAGGCAAGCAAGAATGAATATGTACATGTGTATGTATATGTATATGTCTGTGTATGTATATGCATGTATATGTGTGCGTATGGGTGTTCATCTTTCTTTCTTTCTTTCAAACTATTCGCCATTTCCCGCATTAGCGAGGTAGCGTTAAGAACAGAGGACTGGGCCCTTGAGGGAATACCCTCACCTGGCCCCCTTCTCTGTTCCTTCTTTTGGAAAATTAAAAAAAAAACGAGAGGGGAGGATTTCCATATTTATATATATATTTATGTCAGTCGTGAGCTTAAAGCAAAATATCTGTCAAGTCTAATCAACCATAGGTTAACAAACATCTTGAAGAACAACAAAAAAAAATAACTTCGCCTCATTCGAGGTCAAACGTTTGCCCAGGAGTTTGTATCCATTACGACGATTGAAATGAGACTGATCAACCCTTCAGGAACTGCTTCCATCAAGATTTTCGAAGCCTTTGTTGATTTTGGAATACCTCTCTCACATCACCTCTCAACCTTTTCCTTTTCTAAGGTAAATATATCCAAGTCATTTCCCAGGGAATTCGACGTTGTACGATTCCCTTTCTATCCATGTCTTACCATTTTTTTCCCCAGGTAGGATGACCAAAACTGAACACGATACTCAGAATAGGAACCCATGAACCACTTGTATTTTCCATAATAACTCGTACTCTTCGTGAAACAATAGATCATGAAGTTTCATGATCGCATTGTTGATAACGTGATCTCATTAATAAAGGAAAATAATTTGCACTATATCGCCCTCATCCCCTAAGCACGGATGCGTATATATTCGTGCGTGCATGGCTCCTACGCACGAATGCGTAGACACGTGGCTGCCTGCATGCGTTCACGCACAAGACCCTTCTGATCTGTATTAATGACAGTTGTCATGATGTTTTCTGCACGATATGAACATATACAGACGATGCCAAACTTGGTAATGAAACTATAGTTCAAGCTGAATCTCCACAGCTTTAAGCGGACTTAGACAAGCTGATAGACCAGCTTCACAAGCAGCAAAAGGAATTCTGATATAGAGAGTGCAAAGTTGTGCACATCGACTGTAAACACGAGAAAACATTGGACAACATGAAATCTATTGATCTACGTATTGTAGATGAAGGAAAAAAGAAAAAAGATTTAGGTTTAGTGATCTTTGGTGACCTAAGGCCAAGAAAGCAGCCAACAGAAGCAGAAAAGAAGAAAAAAGATGAACCAGTCTTTGGGCTTCATGGATGGGGCAATGAAATTTTCAGTCTGATGTGTCCTCGACCTTGAGTATTCTGTCTATTGTTGGTCACCTTTACTTGGAAAAGGAATGATCAGTAATTTCACCACATCGAAGAGCTACCAAGGTATTTTCCGGACTGAGAAACAAGTTTTTTATGAGCGCCGTCTCGATGAACCAATACTTATTCAGCTTAGAAAACGAGAGGGTTAAGAGGTGATCTAATACGTGTGAAGAAGATCCTTGAAGGCTTTATATGTGAAGATCCTTAAAGGCTTTATATGTGAAGATCCTTAAAGGCTTTATATGTGAAGATCCTTGAAGGCTTTATAGGTGAAGATCCTTAAAGGCTCTATATGTGAAGATCCTTGAAGGCTCTATATGTGAAGATCCTTAAAGGCTTTATATGTGAAGATCCTTAAAGGCTTTATATGTGAAGATCCTTAAAGGCTTTATATGTGAAGATCCTTAAAGGCTTTATATGTGAAGATCCTTGAAGGCTTTGATAATATGTTTTTCAGTATCTGTTGATTGGTAGGTTAGTGTGATTTCACTCGTAGCAATAGATGCAAACTCAAACGTTTTACTTCAAATGAGGCGAATTTACTCTTCTTTTAAAGGATTGTTAACATAAGTAGTGTTTTATCAATATGGGCAACTGAGAGCAGTACCACAGGATACATTTGGGAATAGAAGTTGGTAAAGACTTCACTTCAAGACAGATATTATGTGCGCCTTCCTGGTCACATACAAAGTTTAAACGTACTTCTTTTTCTGTTCGCTTTTCTCTTCGTACAATACTAACATCCATGTTTCTAATGTCCTCAAATATCACGAACCACCTCCAATGAACTCAGGGGGTAGGTCTGTTGCTGTCTATGTCCCTAAAACCAGAAGGTATTAACCTCGCCAGTGTGAGGGATCCGATTGTCTAAGGTGTGTGTGATTGTGTGGCGGTCACCTTGCGAGAACACGATTCACCCCAGCTCATTGTCGACCCTAACCCTTATCACTGTGGAATGAAAACAATAGATTATGACTACATGTCTTTCGATGTGTGTGTGTGTGTGTGTGTGTGTGTGTGTGTGTGTGTGTGTGTGTGTGTGTGTGTTTGTGAACAAGATATAGAGTCCATCAGAAGTATAGAATAACTAAGGCATAGATAAAACATTTAGTGACTTTCCTTTCCAGCTCTTTGCAAAGTTCCTGCTAATTAAGTTAGTTACCTGGCGACGACGTCTCGAATTCCAGACTCCCACGGAGGGTAAATAATACTCACAGACACACAAGACGTAGTGGACACACAATAGATGGGGTCAAGCACTTTTGATATATCTCGAGACATAGAATGATATAGAGTTGCCTTGATACACAGACCAATATACAGACATCTTGACATAGAGATCTATACAAAGACACCCCTAACAAGTAGATAGACACAGAGACAGAAAGCGTAGTCACATTAGTACTTAAGCTGTTTCGCCAACTTTGAGATACAGATGGATGCGCAAACATCCTGACACAGACAAGGACAAATCTTACGATAAAGAGACGGTGATACAGAAACCCTGACACATACATTGGTGCATAGACGCTCTGACACAGACATAGGCACATACTATGACAAAGAGACGGTGATACAGAAACCCTGACCTATGAATGGAGACATAGACGCTCAGACGTAGGAATCATGAAGATACAGAAACGCCCTAACACACAGATAGACACATCCAATGGCAAAGAATGTGTTCCATGCCATCCCTGACACATGCACATACAAACAGACACACTGACACATACAGACCCAAACATATTCGAGTACAACGATATTCTGAGACATACACAGACACCCCGATACATAGAAAAATAGACATAGACAACGGAACAGACAAATACAGACCGATCACACCACCCTGCCCCACCATACGGGAGACGAGAGGCAATTACATACGCTTCAACCTTGGCGAGCTTCAAGGCAACTTTGCTTTGGATAACCTTTGATATTCAAGTCCCCTTTGTACCTGGGGATATCTCAGGCCATGTCAGTCACCTTCGTCCAGTAAGATTAAGGGGTTTTATTAATCATAGTTTGTTATGTATGTGTCCTAATCTCTTATCTTTACAGTTATTTTGCTATGGTTATTTGCCATTACTCAATCACGCATTTGATAAGTAAGTTCGATGTGTATTTTCGAATCTAAGATCCTCATACACACACACACACACACACACACACACACACACACACACACACACAACACACACACACACAACGCACACACAACACACATACGAGTGTACCCATCTTTATATATTCTCTCCGACACTGAATATCTTTCATATACTAATTTCCCTCACACCTTCGTGGCAGTCAGCCTTCTCGTCTCTGGAACACACATAACCCTATGCATATGGCAAAACCCGAGCCTGGAATTACCTGCTCGCTTTTACCCTTCCTGAGGGTAACCGCTCATCACTGGAAACCATCAAACGGCTGGACCTCCCTTACCCCTCTCTCACTCCAGCCCTCCAACCAGCATCCTGGAAGGGCAAACAGTCTGTCTCACATCTGCTACCTGCTGTACACGAGGCGATTTGGCCTGCAGGGATGTAAGGGGACGAGAGTTGTAAGGGGAAAAGGGGGAAAACTGTCGATTAGAAATTGTAGAGGGGAGAAAAGGTATATAAGGGAAGGGGAAAAAAGAAAGAAAGGGGTCGAGCTCGAGAGGAAGGAGGAGGAGGAGGAGAAGGTTGGAATCCAGTTGGCCTTGAGGTTGATGGTGTTATTTGAGTGTTGAGGGAGGAAGAAAGAAGGAAGTAGTAAAGGTTGGCAGGCAGGGTTCTGAAGAGGAAGAAGGAGAGAGAGAGAGAGAGAGAGAGAGAGAGAGAGAGAGAGAGAGAGAGAGAGAGAGAGAGAGAGAGAGAGAGAATGATTAAAGGCAACGACTTGAAAAAGAAAAACAAAGAAATCGGTCTTTTAAGTGTTAAATGGTAGATATTTGACGTACTTCACGATGATATAAATATATATATATATATATATATATATATATATATATATATATATATATATATATATATATATATATTCTCTTTCGGCAGCCTAATTAAAAGAAGTGAAAAGGCGATTTCTCGTTGCAAACGCTTAAAAAGTCACGAAAGCCAGGGGTTTTGGCACACACCTGTAGAGGGTTATATCTCTGTGAATGAAAGATCAACCTAACCCGGGGCGACTGGGAGTGGCTGTGTTTGTCCTTTGTTGAAGCCTTATTTACCCACCGGACCCTTGAATGGAGGACGTGTTGGGGTGCGTCTATAGCTGAAGGTATCTGACCATCAGCTGGAGCAGGAGAGAGAGGGGGGCCGCTCCCACACACACACTCCCACATGTGTACCCACAGATTTACAGCAGATATTAAGCCAAGTGCCACTATACACTTGACAGCTACGGGGTACAGAGAGGTGGAGAGGAGTCCAGTGTTCAGCCTGTAGTATATCTAATGGCTGTACGTCGAGGGGGACAGAAGTGGAGTTCATTCCACGTTCCCTCTCCATTGCATAGGGTCAGACTGGACTTCATTCCACGTTCCCTCTCCATAGCAGCCTTTGGGACAGATGAAAACGCGCGCGCCTGCCTGCCTCTCTCTCTCTCTCTCTCTCTCTCTCTCTCTCTCTCTCTCTCTCTCTCTCTCTCTCTCTCTCTCTCTCTGCTGGGAGAGGGGGAAGTAGATCTGTGTATCTACGAGTATATCTCGCTGCCTTGATGTTGCAGGGGAAGAGGGGAGTCGGCCCCCAGTTTGTTTTCGTCATGGCTCCGAGTCTCATGGGATGGTGAAGGGGGTCCGAGGAGCTGCGTGAGATGGGAGACACCAGTGACCCTAAAGAAATGAGTGAAAACCATTCATATATAACAGACCCCTCCTTCATATATATATATATATATATATATATATATATATATTTGTACACGTGTTTGCACATAAAGATAACCAGAATGTGATACACTAACTGCCACAGTAAACATGTTTTCCCAGAACATAGTTTGGTCAACCTGAGTACGTAACTTGAGAGAGATGAGGTCGTCGAGGGTTGATGACCTGTGCCTTAATCGCTATCTAAAGCTTTTCACAGTGGGCAACAGGATTATCCACAGTGGGTAGCGGGACTGTCCACAGTGGGTAGCAGGACTGTTCACAGTGGGTAACAGGACTTTGATAACGTGGGAGAGGATATGGCCCATGGATCTTGCTCTGCGAAGGCCACACTGACGGTCACAGAGAAGGCTATTATAGGATTCAAGATTCTGGTCACTTAAGGAATTGGATAATGACGACAGGAGATTCAGATACCCTGGATAAAACAGATGCTAAGGAAGACGGAACGTTAGCACACAGTCCCTCCCTCCTCTTCATGATAGGCTATACAGCAAAAGTGAACATGCCAAGCACTCGGTGAGTGAGGCTAGTTCAGGGGGGTGGAAACCCATTTCAACACGACATGGGGTGGGTCCCACAACCATTCGGAATGCCTACGTCCATACAGGAATACTTTATGGGCTATAGACAAAGAGGGATCACAAGCAGGGACGTAGGATTAGCAAGATGTACGTTAAAAGGGTGAGGAAATGTTACAGTCAGTCGCTTAGGATCGAGTTCGGGAAGAAATGAGAACGTCAGTTACACACACTCTATATCTATACTCTTTTGAGTCACTAGTATCAGAGAAAGGATGAGATGAGATCCAATAGGATGCAAAAGTCTGCAAAAGGTATTAAAGATAGACTTTAAACCTTTGAATGATCCCTCTGTCGTATTTGACAGAGACATGGTGTAATGACGCTTGAAGCCATGTTTCTAAAATGATGGCATTCCTGTACACACTCGCTTCTGGATGTTTCATCAGCGAAGCATGGTAGAAATACATGGAGCTTTACACACAATAGCACCAGTATGTAGAAATATATTTCAGCTGATTACGAATACGTCGGGAAACATATTACTCCTCACTCCAAATACGATTCCAAACCTGTAGAAGCATATTGCATCTGGTTGCAAATACGATATTGTGTGTAAACTTGACTGTGTATAAGTGCAGTGTTACCAACTTGATACACCTACCCTGGCAGTATTACTAACGAAACATATTTTCCTGGGCCTTGGCAGTGTTCCCGACGAAACATATCATACTCACCATTTCACTGTTACCAATGAGGTATACCATACTCAACCTAACAGTATCACCAACAAAGATATACTCACACTAGCAGCGTTACTAGATAAACATATCCCGTTCACTCGTGCAGTAGTACCAGAGAAACATATCACCAAAGAATATATCGTTCTCATCTTGACACAGTGTTACGATGCAGCAAGCAGAAAGACGAGGGTCCGAGGCTTCTGGCAAACATATCCGATATAGATCCTGGAGTGTCTGGCCCTGACAGTAACTCTGGGACGTGGATATTTAGCTGGTCTGATTCGCGTGGTATCAACCACAACCATACGTCTATCAACGAAGCGTTCGTATATACATGGCGGCCCCAGTGGGGTAACTCCATCTATGTCGTTGAACATATCTGGTTAACAGATCATATGCGAGTTGAAATATGTCTGATATGCGTATTAGTGAAGCGTAGTGGAGTGACGTATGACAGTTAGCGTATGGGTATGAATGCTATTGCACACACACACACACACACACACACACACACACACACACACACACCAGTCGAAAAAATAGGACTTAAAGTAGCGCACATGAATACTTTTAAATCACCTTAAGACAAAGTTCGCCAGTGAGGCACGGTCATGTCTAGTATTTCTTAAAGAATGAAGAGAAACAATAAGAGGGAAGCGAAACGACGAGGAGGAGGAGGAGAAGGAGGATGAGGAGAAGGAGGAGGAGGAGAAACCAAAGGAGGTGGAGGAGGAAGAGGAGAAGGAGGAGAAGGAGGAGGAGGAGAAGGAGGAGGAGGAGAAGGAGGAGGAGGAGAAGGAGGAGGAGATGCAGAAGGAGGAGGAGAAGGATGAGGAGAAGGAGGAGTAGGAGGAGGAAGAGGAGAAGGAGGAGGAGAAGGAGGAGAAGGAGGAGGAGGAGAAACCAAAGGAGGCGGAGGAGGAGGAGTAGGTATTCTGGCTCTCCTAATCATGGAGAACCAAGGCTCATGACCTACTGGTTGGAGACAGTCTCGCCAGACAATGTATATAACATGAAACATTAGAACAGAGGATGCTGGCCTAATCATTTGGATGATATGAATCTTCTAAAGAAAGGCAACTGGATCAAGTGATTTACTGATGTTGATTAAGCCTTGATTAATGATCTGTGAGACCTGATTGATTGAAGAAAAATTTCCAATAATGGGGATTTTAATTATGGGGAAATTGGCGTGAGAGGTTTGGATTTCCTCAAGGGAAAGGGCACAAAGAGGTATTACTATGGGATATATGTAGGAAAAACGTCCTTTAATAATATGTTACTAAAGGCCAATCTTAATAGTCTGGGAGATACAAGTGGTCTTTTTTGCTCAGTTTTTTGTGCCAACTTTCCTTGATACAGATATTGATTTCTGATCCGGGAAGCCTCCAGCTGTGCTGAACGTATGGCGGAGGTCGACTTGGCTTCGATGCAGACCCACCTCCCAATTTCTTAAACTCTCATCCCCTCCATCATCGTTTGATGGCTTTTGCTCTAATTCTTGTCACATTAAGGAATGGGATCCCCTCGAAACTTTACTCCTTCTCCAGCATCTCATTCCGCCCATATTCCTGCTTAAACTCAATGCGAACCTATTACTCTATAAGTCAAGTCTTCCTAAGTGGAAGAAAAAGAAAGATGAAAACGTGTTAATTTGAGTCCTTTATCTGATTAATGTTTCTTGGCCCTTACTCTAAACACGTCCGTAATTCAAACTTTCCACCATTTTCCTGGCTTAATCGATCTACAGATTCGATAAACCAGATGTTTATAACCTTAGAACTGAGAAACCTGCAATTCATAGAAAACCCTGAAACTGAAAAATCTGCAATTCATAAATAACCCTGAAACTGATTAAACCTAAAATTCATATACAACGCTAGAGATGATAAATTATCGATTTATACGTAACACTGGAAATGATAAACCTACAGCTTATAGATAATCCTGGAAATAATAAACCTACTCATTTTGATACATAATTTCCCTCTGACAACACTTTTGATATATCCTCTTCTAGTCCCATCCTTCTGCCCACTTATCACTTCCTATTGAACCTATGTCCTTCCACATATTTCCCTAAAGCATGGTCTTCCTAGTCCTCTCTCAGCTGCTGGTGGACATGGTCTATGGAACGGATGGCACATTTCCTCGTATACTCAAGGTCTATTTCGTCTTCGTCTGAAAACCCATATTTTCCCATCTTGCTAGAAGCATCCTTCTTTGGTCCTGCCCGAGCCCAAGGAAGGAGACAGTTTTAACCCGTCGAACTATCTTCCCTTTGCCCTCACTCCTGATATCTCCAAAGTCTTCAAAATCCTCTTCAACTTTCATTTTCTTATAAACTTTGAAAGTCCTTCTCTTCTTTCAGATGGCCTTTTCTCTTTCAGGTTTACTGGTGACCTTCTTACTTGTAGATCCTCTCCTCATAAAAATTTTGGTGAATCTAAAGCCTTGGTTCTTCGATATATCTCAAGCATTTAACCAGGTGTGGCCTAAGTCTACCCTTAATACACTTTCTCTCTTCGGCTTTTGTGCTTCTCTTTGAACTCTTTCCAGTCAATTTTATCGTCATAGTCACCAATGGAGTGACATCCTTTCCCTCTCACTTCTAACCCTATCAACAGTGGGGTTGTTGATGATTCCGTAGTACACTGTCTCTCCTGTATTTTCTCTCCTTCGGTGATCTTATTTCAAACCTCAAACCACACACGCTCGTAAGCCGACAAAATTCCAGTCAGTATTCTACATCTCTCTTTGCCCTGCTTTCGTCACTCCACTCCTAGTTCCTTCTCTAACACTGAGCATTTTATCTCCCTGGACTCGAACCTTTCCAGCACTCCAGCATGCCGATGCAGCAGACTGGTAAAGCGCGAAAGTGCAGAAAACGCACTTCCTTCCTGCAACTCTTTCTAAACCAGGTCTCTCTTTTATTTGTTTTTTATTTGGTTTCAAATCACCACAGTCCAACTCTGTAGCAAAGTGTACAAGCTCGGTATAGTCATATCCTCTGCGCTATCCTGGAAACCCAACAGATTTACCGTAAAAATTTCCCTCCAAAATTGTGAGGTGTATTGTTGCCCTTAATATCTTATCTTGCAAGCGGCTATTTCCTATTTACATGGGCTTTATCCACACCACTAGTAGAAAGCACTGTATTCATATGTATTTCGTGACCCCCTCCGTGGTGTAGCGTTTAGCGTTGCTGACCGTAACGCATTCTCGTGCCGCTTGAGATCAAGTAGAGAGGTTCAAATCCTGTTTGCAGCAGTCGGTCGTCAGTCAACCCAGCTGTCATCCTCACCCTAAAGTTTTGGTCAATCTACAGGGCACCTGGCGTATGTTTGGGTATACATATGTATGAAATGGCCTTGATTACATCAGTCAGTTGCCTGTGCCGTCTCAACTAACATAAAGAGGATATATGTGTCGGAGGTGGAGGTAACGAGGAGAAGTGGGTGACCAAATTGGAGGTGGAAGGATGGAGTGAAAAAGATTTTGAGCGATCGGGGCCTGAACATGCAGGAGGGTGAAAGGCGTGCAAGGAATAGAGTGAATTGGAACGATGTGGTATACCGGGGTCGACGTGTCTGTTGGTGGGTTGGACCATTCTTTCGTCTGTTTCCTTACGCTACCTCGCTAACGCGGGAGACAGCGACAAAGTGTAATATAATGAATAATGATAATGATATATATATATATATATATATATATATATATATATATATATATATATATATATATATATATATGTATATATATATATATATATATATATATATATATATATATATATATATATATATATATATATATATATCTGTGTGTGTGCACAATGGAATCGGAAGCTTTATGCCTTATTAATCCCTTGCTCTCACCTTTCTTAAAAAATTGCTTTTCGTTCTGTGGTGTTGCTTTCTTCTCTTTATTATACAGACATCACTTTGGCCACTGTTCTCGAGAGCTATGCACGTGTCTCCCAGCTCCTATATCATGGACACGAACTACGCATCTGGCTGCTGTTTCCCACATTTTCTGTGGAGGCCAACCACATGAGGATTGACCGCTGATGCTTCTTTCGTACATAGGAAATCTGTGGAATTTTCTACCTTCTTTTATCACTCTTTCTTTTTTTGATAAACTCCTCACCTTTAAGAGTTGGGTCAACAAACGTTTGAGAGGATTTCAAAATTTATTTCGGCTGCCCTTCTTCCATTTTCTCATTCTGAGTTTTTTTTTTAAGGTTTTTTAAATATCACCCGAGATGGCCATGACTAAAGTATGCATACGAAATCATACACATCTTCATATAAAGCACAGAGCACCTCTGCATACAGAGCACAGAGCACCTATGATATCACAACCTACCTGCTCAAAAAGAGAGTACAGAGGCCACTAGACAGGTCATTTGAGACGTTGTTTTGGCACTCGATGAACACAAGACTGATTGTCTCACACAGTCATAGACAACAGAGAAAACGTGTTAGATTATAGACAGGGACTACGAAGGATCACCGTCCAAGAACTCCTGGAAATGTAATCACCAAGGAAAATAAAAGATACTCTTAAAGGATAAACCTTTTCCGAATGAGAGAAGGAGATGGATGTCAAGGAAGGATGCCTTGTGTTATGACTCTCCTGGACTTTGATGATACATCGAGGAGCAGCCGTATGATAAGTGATGGTTGGGAGAACGTCATGTTCTTGGAGTGACAGACATTTTTTCAGCACCAGTGCCCAGTGGACGTAGGTGGATAGAAAAAGTGAGAAGTTGCAGAGGGAATGCACTAGACACAGAAGTGACCAAAGGAGGGGAGAACAGGGGTCATGTGTCATTAGTGTTTACTTAAAGTAGGTAAATGTTTTTTTATTGGTGTACCGCAAGGTTTTGTCTTGGTGCCGCTGCTCTTTCTTATCATTGTTAATGACTTGCTCGAAGGAGTCGAATCATGCCTGAATATTTATGATGATGCTAAAGTCTTGAGAAATATATAAGCATTATTCAACCTTCGTCACAACTCTCATAAAAGACTTAGACATCGACCAGCACAAGTTATATTTATGGTCTGTTTAAACTCACTGTTTCAAAACGTAAAGTAATGAAGATGGGTTATAGTAGAATGACTCCAAGATCTGACCATCGTTCTATGAGGAGGTAGACGCAGAATCCTCCTTATGAAAGGAACTTTTAGCGGTTAAGATCAAAAATCCCATTAGGAGAATTTGACATGGATTTGGACTCTACGTCGATAGATGTCAAAAATTCACGAAAAGTGCAGAAATCGAGAGATGTTTACAAAATTCTTTCCGACATATATCAGACATAAATTGAAATATATGGTACCAAGTTTAATCATCCTATCTAAATGAGAAATATAGCTTTATCAGCGAGGGTCCAGAGATAGATGATAGAAACTGAAGCTGAAATAAAGCAGATAAAGCAACGGGAAGAGGCACAAAAGTCTAAGAAATTTCTCAGTGAAAGAGAGACAAGGGGAGACTGGATTACATCTTTTAGGTTCCCCAGTGCCGTTGGCGATGTCGACATGGAACAATTCTTTGTGGGAGGAAGTGACCTTTGGCCAACTGCAAGACGCAACGGGAAATCCAGCAGAAGTGAAAAAAAAAAAAGCTGTGGAGAAAAGAGGAGGAACTTCATTTACAATAGAAGAGGAAGAGCGAGACAGGCGAGGAAATAAGAGGCAAAGGAAAGCGGAAAACATTACGATAAGAAAATATATTTAAACGTAGGAATGATAAGAAATGGGGTCCTTGAGTGCAAAAATACGTAATCACACACACACACAAGCACCGCTTCCATCTTAAAAAGACTCGTAAGAGCGATCAAAAATCTCCCATTCCAATCAACTCCATGAGAGGTCTTTTCTAAATGAACAGATACTGCATGTGCTCTCTCTCTCTCTCTCTCTCTCTCTCTCTCTCTCTCTCTCTCTCTCTCTCTCTCTCTCTCTCTCACCCTTCCTCTTCCTATTTCCTCATTACTTGTCATTATTATCTTTTTTTTCTTCTTCCCCTCAGCACCTGCATCCTGTTTTCCACCAGCCAGCCAAGGTGGGGGTGGAAGGGAAGGGGGAAGGGAAGGACGTAAATTTCCCAGTGAGCAGAGACTAATACGTCCAAGTGTCGAGGATGCTGGGCCCAGCTTTTTCATCAAAGAAAATTGACTCTGTGTATCAGCAGCGCCGGCCAGGAGTAGTTAGCTTGTAGAATTATTACTCAATATTTCAAGCAGCGCCTCGGTCCTTGCTGTTACCCTGGTATTTATAGAAGAGCCCCAGCAAGCCAGACATCCTGCCAGCCTTCCGCTGGTGACTTTCCATCTTTCACACACACACACACACACACACACAGATTTGTCTATCTTATTTTGAATTACCTTATGACTAATTTTTATGAAAAGAGTCCTAGTGTTACCCAGGACTTCTGTCTAAGGGCTCCTGCTGCCCACGGCTGTGCTGCCTGCAGCAGCAGGGAATTGTGGACTCCTTTGGGGTGAGACATTATTCGATGAGATTGCACTGCCTTTCGTCGACATACGGTGTTCTAGTAACGCCACTTTTTTTTTTCTTTTCACTCGCTGCGTAACCACAAGCCGGTGGAGTCCGGTAACGCTTTTTCTCCGAGTGCTTCACCTTCTAAAAGATGAAACAGAGGAAGGAACCAAGCGAGAAGTCCTCGTCGTACTCGAAGACTTAGGCTGAAGTGTCTAAACATGTGTTGATGTAATCAGAAACTAAGCTCAAGAGGAGAATGGTTTGGGAATGTCTTAATGGGTAAAGTCATAAGTTAGCGGAAGGGTGAGTGCTAAGGATGGGGTAGCACTGCTGTTGAAGGAGGAGTTGTGGGAACGTGTGAGAGAGTGTAAGAAAGTCCGCCGATGACTGACGTCGGTAAAAAGAATGTGGATTACGAGAGATGGTTGACTGTTAACCGTTTATGCACCTAGTGACATGAGGAGTGAGAAGGAGTCGAGAATCTGTGCCGGCAATTCTAAGCAAGGGATTGGGTATTAGTGATGCGTGATTTGTATGAGAGTGTGGATGATGTGATAGTTAAGGGTATGGTTGGAGAAATGGGGTACCTCGTGATGCGACTGATATTGGTGAGCAATTTGAGGAGATGTGTGTTGAAAAAGGACTGGTGACTGGGCTTAACTGGTTTGAAAAGAGGGACATACCTCTGTTTATGTGGGTGAGCAGGACAGTTGGTAGTCAAGCATTAATGAACTATGCCCTCACTTCTTGAATGAAAATGTGATGATAGGGGTAGTTCATGAGATGACTAATCACTATTTATGGAGGTGAGGGTGAAATCATGTACAAACCTTAGAAAAATAGGGAATGATATGGTTGGAAAAAGGGTTTCGAAAGTGAGTGAGACTGAATAGAAGATTTGAGTTAAGACATACCAGAAGAGACTGCATGAAGAATGGGAAAAGGTGTGAGCGAACGAAACTATGAGAATGGGTGAGAAATGGAAGGTACTTAGGAGAGCAGCTTACTTGCTGGGAAGGAGTGCGAGTGAGTGGGAAATGTTCAAGAGAAGCGACAGGTCATGGGGAAGGTGCAGGGACCGGAAGAAGAGAGCAAATGAGAGATGAGGTGAGGGAGTATCAGCAAACATCAGGAAGAAAAGGAAAATGTAAGCATCAGTGATGATGGTAGATGGGAACAACATGGTAATAGGTAGACATAAGATGAAGCGATGTAGAAGTGATGTAGTTTAGAAATGGAACAGGCAACTCAGTGCTCTAATCAAGGCCATTTCCTTAACGCTATATATATACATATATATATATATATATATATATATATATATATATATATATATATATATATATATATATATATATATTTACATATATATCCTAGACTGAGCAAAGAATACCTAGTTTATCGGCCAAACCCAAAGGGGTTGAGTAATCTCCACACGGAGTTCTTCGAAGTTAAACATCTTCCCCGCCTCATACCCACAGGCGCCAAATGGTTTCGTTATGTAAATGACGTAATTTGCATATGGCTGAATAATGAAGACATCGGAGATGTTCTCCCTAGACTCAACAGCCTAGTGGCTTCAGTAAAGTTTAAATGTGAAGAAGAAAATGAATAAGACTACCCTTTCTAAGGATGTCATGGTATACACACAGACGCAAGAACCAGTTCAAGTTCGACATTTTTAGGAAACCTACAAATGTCTGCTCATAATATACACCTCTACTCAGATCAACAGGATCAAGTAAAACAATTAGTCTTCACCTTAGTGTTACTTCGTGTATACCGCATTTCCAGTCCAGAATTCCTTGATGGTGAAGTCAGCAAAATGAATGAAATTTCACTGTCCTTGAAGGACCGTAAGACCTTCATTCACAAATCTCTTGATAGTGGCAAAGAGATATTTTTCAGCACTGAACGCCCTCTTAGTGCTACTGTATCACACCAACATCCCAGAACAGCATCAACTACTTAAGTAACTTGATATCAACATTACATTTAATAGCAATACAATGAAGAACTTTAGGAAAAAACTTTCCTGACCATTCAGATGGATGCATTTGTCAAATACCATGCAATGAGTGTAATTACTTCCCCTGGGACAAAGTGGAAGAGAAATGAATCTGAGTTGATAAAGAAGCATCAGTGAAGTGGTCGTGTTGAGCAAGAATCGAGTGATCTATTCGTACATATGGGAAACTTCAGCCGCTTTAGTGACGGGAACAACACTAAGAAAAATGAATCTTGTCGTTCAATTGCCCAACGAAATGCCAGAGAATCTAACATTATTAAACATTATTATGTCTCTCTCTCTCTCTCTCTCTCTCTCTCTCTCTCTCTCTCTCTCTCTCTCTCTCTCTCTTGCTGTATCTGTTGCAATTTGCTTACGTCTTCCCTAAATAGTGATAGAAAAAGGGAAAGTCTACTAGGGCTCACTATCCTGGAAAATACACATTAACTGTTTGCTGGAGACCTGTGTACGTATGTCAGGTCTGCTGATGTGACTTAGGTTGAGCTTCATACAGAAGGGAGGATATCAATCTGGCGTCTACTACAGTAATAAGAGTCATTGGCCAAACGTTGCTGGAAAATATTCCATAGATAAAGATAGGGTAAGTACGAAGATGAGGGGAAGTGAGGAAAATATTTAGAAAGAGGAGTATTTGAGGGGAGGTGAGGAAAGTGTTAAGAACGAGGAGTATTTGAGGGGAGGTGAGGAAAGTGTTTATAGACTGGAGTATTTGAGGCATTTCTAGATAAAGGACTCGTCTAGTGGTAAGTCCTAGATGAAAGAGACCCATCTAGATGAACGATATATAATATCATGTCTAATAACGTAGGCAACATCTTGTGGGTAGGAAGCCGTTTTCTGTGCGGTGGTAAAAAGGAGTGTTGAAAGATATCTTACCGCCCGACTGAGATTAAAAAAAGAAATAGATTAAAAAAAAAATCCACCCAAAATGTAATTTATTTACCCCTAAGGACAAGCTGAAAAACTTTATTCAAATGTTCTTGGTGGAGCGGGGGAGGGGGGAGGGGAGAAGGTCATTCAAATGGCCCTTGGAGAGGAGGGGAGGGGTTTCTAACCTCCCTTTATCCATAACCTTATTCAAACGAGAATGAAATTAAGGAAGACATGAAGATAATCTATTTGCAGGTCACTTGACCCTCTGTGGATTTCCCGTGGAACACAAGGGCTCTTCTACTTGGAGGAGAGTAATTTACTCGCTGGTCTAGTTTACTCTCTGGCAAAGTAGGCCTCCTCTTGGCTCAAGGCTACGAGACAGTGGATCTCCATAGTACATTAATCGTTCCTTTAAGTCAAGGTTTAAGCTAGTGTTATCTAAGTACTCGCGCGCATGGGCAGTTGAGGGAGGGAGACCTTGCGTCACACTGTCAATATGTACAGAGTTGGGGACACGGGTGCCCTTGTTCACAGAGAGAGAGAGAGAGAGAGGGAGAGGAGTGGAAGGGGTGAGGAGAGGCGACATCAGCCACAAGGGGGATGGAGACACTATCTACCGGCGGTGTGAGGGAGGTGAGGGAGAGTTGCAGGAGTGGGGGGGACGATGAGGGAGAGGCTCTGAAGGTGAGGTGGGGAGGTGGATGGTAGGAGGTGCTAGTACTACTGGGGTGAGGTGAGGGTTATACGAGGTGGTTAGAGGAAGGAGAGGAAGTAGGAGGAAGATGACAGAGGATGATAATGAATTAAGTAGAATGGGTATAATAAGATATGCTTAAGGGCATGGAAGGAAATAGGGTAAAGATAAGATGGGTGATAATGAGTTAGACCAGGTGGAATGAGGGTAATAGGTAGTGGTTAAGGGAATGGAAGGAAATAGGGTGAAAAGTGGAGTTAAGGTGATAGGAAATAATTTGGTAAAGGAAGGAAATAGGATGAGGATACTAGGAGGAAGAGGTACAAGATGCGAAAGCTGAAGATAAGAATGAAAGAAATAAAGGTGAGTTCAACGGGCATAGAAGGGGAAAAAAATAGGGCAGTTATTGAAAAAAAATTAGTGGTTGACTAAAGGGATATATATATATATATATATATATATATATATATATATATATATATATATATATATATATATGAAACATATAGACTTTACGGAAGCATGATTGAATTCTTTATTAAGGTTTTATACACCATTAAACCAAATGAGACTCATCTATGATGCTGATTCTATCCAAAGTCTTCGTCAAGATCCACTAAAAGAAGACATTAAGTCCAGCAGCGAATACATTAGTGTCCAGAGCAAACTTTCTTGACATTTTACGAACAAAGGAAAAAAAAAAAAATTAAGTTTTTGTACCTTGTTTGATCTGTGGTTTAGCTCTCTCTGCACGATGTTGGTGCTATGTATGTATTATGTGCGACAGTTT
>NC_092224.1:96320882-96330882 GCF_036320965.1 Panulirus ornatus | reverse complement strand
CACGTAAACAAACCACCACGTCACGATTCCCCCCCCCCCCCCATATACACACACACGTCATCGACCAACAACGTAAACAACATTAATATTGTCCCCTGCGTCCTCTTCTCTTCTGATGGAACAACAGGTGGAATTTCCCCCTCTCCCCCACACCTGCTGTATGCTAATTACCTGATCTTTACGAGCCTTTGTATCATACGTGTTCTGGCTTTTCACCAAAATTACTAGAATGTATTAAACCATATGATGAAAAAAAGAAATTTTTTTCCGTATATATAATAAATGATATATATATATATATATATATATATATATATATATATATATATATATATATATATATATATATATATATATATGTGTGTGTGTGTGTGTGTGTGTGTGTATAGATATTCCTATGAGTCCACGGGGAAAATGAAACACGAAAAGTTCCCAAGTGTACTTTCGTGTAATAATCACATCATCAAGGGAGACACAAAAGAGAAATATAACAGTCAGTTGATATACATCGAAGAGACGAAGCTAGGACGCCATTTGGTAAACATCACATGTTTGATGGAATAGAAAAATAGATTGCTTAGGAGGCAACATGATTTCTAAATGATTTGAATCAGTTATGCTTCAAATTACGATATAAGATATTACAAATCCATTATGAACATTCGAGTAAAATAGAATATTCGAGTACCTGGAGAGAAAGAGTGACAGCTCTATTAAAGCGATCTGGTTTTAGATATTTGTTCAGTTGACGGTCATATATAAACAAAATGGAGTAGGTGAATACAACATTCAATGGGTCAGTGTTGCATGAGGGAAAATTAAAGGCAATTTCTTCCTTCTTTAATTAAAGTCAAGCCCAGACAGTACTTGATCTCTCTCTCTCTCTCTCTCTCTCTCTCTCTCTCTCTCTCTCTCTCTCTCTCTCTCTCCTCACATAAGGAGCCGTTGAAAGAAGCCTGGTGCTCTACCTCTGACTGCATTCCACCGCCGTCTCGCTCGTGCAGCTGTTGTATTAGTGACTCTCTCTCTCTCTCTCTCTCTCTCTCTCTCTCTCTCTCTCTCTCTCTCTCTCTCTGAAAGGGGTTACAGAGACGAGGGATCAGTCAGCACGCACGTGCGGGAGATGTAAGAGAGAGAGAGAGAGAGAGAGAGAGAGAGAGAGAGAGAGAGAGAGAGAGAGAGAGAGAGAGAGATTCAGAAACACACAGAGAAAGAAATCAGAGAGAGAGAGAGAGAGAGAGAGAGAGAGAGAGAGAGAGAGAGAGAGAGGAAAATTTTGAAGGTGTAGGAAAGTAACGTACTGAATGATAGGAAAGAAGACGAGGAGTATGATAGTATACTAGATATGCTTGGACAGTCATAGATGCAAGGAATAGCTCTACTCTCAAGTATACTAGTATACTCAAGGATGAGCATACCAGTAAACTTCGTCGTTAGCCATACCCGTTGCCGTTGGTCGAGTCAACGGACGAGGATATGACGATGGTAGTGATGGTTTCCCACGAAGACGAGGATGTGACGATGATAGTGAAGTTTACCTCACAAAGACGAGGATGTGACGATGTGACGATGATAGTGACGCTTTCCTACGAAGACGAGGGTAAAGACGAGGATGTGACGATGATAGTGACGCTTTCCTACGAAGACGAGGGTGTGACGATGAAGTTTACCTCACAAAGACGAGGATGTGACGATGATAGTGAAGTTTACCTCACAAAGACGAGGATGTGACGATGATAGTGAAGTTTACCTCACAAAGACGAGGATGTGACGATGATAGTGAAGTTTACCTCACAAAGACGAGGATGTGACGATGATAGTGAAGTTTACCTCACAAAGACGAGGATGTGACGATGATAGTGAAGTTTACCTCACAAAGACGAGGATGTGACGATGATAGTGAAGTTTACCTCACAAAGACGAGGATGTGACGATGGGAGTCCCTGCAAAGACGACGATGGCTTGACGTGTGAGTAGCTGTTCCCGCGACGATGATGATGACGAGGAGGAGGAGGAGGAGGAGGAGGAAGAAGAAGGGAGGGGAGAGCTGATGGTGAGAAGGAGTCTACCGTCTACCTACCTAAACCCCCCCCCCCCTAACCCTCCCGAAGATGATGACGTAACAGAGAGAGAGAGAGAGAGAGAGAGAGAGAGAGAGAGAGAGAGAGAGAGAGAGACGAATTGTGACTTGGGTTCGTGGGGGTAGGGCGGGGTTCGTGGGGTGGGGTGGTGGGTGAAGTTCTTCTTCTTCGCCACATTCCCTGCCTCTGGAACTCTATTACATCTGGGGGGGGGGGGGGCCTGGAGTCCTATCCCATCACTAATTTTCCAGCGAGAGTCCTTTAACGAGTTCCTTCCAGTTCCTCAAGGACTTCCTGTAATTTCCCAGCTGCATTCTTGGAAATCCTGAAGATAGGACTTCGAGTTCGAAAGACACCCCCCGAGTCATCTAGGAAAGGGAGACGCGGTGATATAAAGGCAGGTGGGCAAGTTGGAAGTTCTCGTCTATACCGCAGGACACAAAAGATGGTGAAGGACAGAACAAGTGTGCCACATTAGGGTCAAGTCCCTGGAAGGCGTTTCCTCAGCCACCAGAGCCAGGAACTGACGACTCATCGGGAAGTCTTAGGGGCGGGTCTGCCGCTTCCTGGAATACTGGAGTCTCTCCAGCTCATCCATGGAAAGAAAAAAGAAAATGATACTCAAAAAAAAAGACAGTTCCTTGGGAATCCAACCCTCTCTACAGACGAAGTTTCAAAGCTGGTGACAGTAAATCACTAGAGGAAGTTTAAGTTCCATTTGTATTCAAAGAAGTTCAGGCTAACATTTGTGCCATCAACGATTACATTGCGGTTGTTAATGATAAATGTAATCCCTGTTCGATAGGAGATAGTACTGGATATCTTTTTCTAGGAAAATTGCCGTGGAAAAAGAAAGAAAAAGAAATCAGTAGAAATATGTGCATGAGAGAGAGAGAGAGAGAGAGAGAGAGAGAGAGAGAGAGAGAGAGAGAGAGAGAGAGAGATGCTTTTGAAAATCATTTGGAAAACATTTCCTTTTTCTCGCTTTATATTTTTGGCTGCTTGAATGCAGCTCTTTTATGAAATGATCTTTGTAGTATTTCTTTATAAAAGGTTATAGACGAACCTCCGTATCATATTTCAGTAGCATTGATGTCTGATATGGCATGCACCGAAGTATGGAGGGAGAGAGAGAGAGAGAGAGAGAGAGAGAGAGAGAGAGAGAGAGAGAGAGAGAGAGAGAGCAAATTTTCGCCGTTTCTTGCATTAGCGAGGTGGCCCCCAGAAAAAAAGCAAAGAAATCGCCTCATTCACAAATACCCAGTCTCTAGCTATCATGTATTATGTACTAAAACCAGAGCCCCCTACCCACATCCAGGCCCCACGGACCTCTCAGTGGTTTTGCCCTTCTATCGCTTCAGATACCTGGTACAGCCCACTGACAGCGTGTCATCCACTGTACACCATAACGCTTCAGTTCGCCATACATCTTGAACGCTTCACACCTACCTGCAGGTTCAGGCGACTTTTGATTAAAACATCCTCAAATCCATCCTTCCACTTCCACCTTGGTGTCCGCATTTCACTTGTTCTCTCCACTTCCGACGTCAATATCCTCTTTGTTATCCTCTCTTCACTCATCCTCTCTACATGTCCAAACCATTTTAGCACTCCCTCATCTCTGTTATACATACTTTTCTTACCACCTTACCTTGTTTTGTCCCTCTTTTCACACTCTCCCAAACTCAGTTACTAACTTTTTATGTTCTCTTTCGTATCTGCCACCAGCCTTGTGCCATCAGGAAACAGGAACTGAGTCATCTTCCAAGCCTCCCACCCTCCAAAGACAGAAGATCTGCCCCTCTTTTTTAAGATCTCTCCCATTCACCTCCCTCATCTACTCAGCAGTAAATGGATTAAACAGACAAGGAAAGATCACACATCCATGCCGCACACTCAACATCACCTGAAACCACTCATCCTCCTCTCTTCCTACTCGCACACACGCCTGGCACTCTAGATAAAATCTTTCCACTGCTCCATGTAGCTTTCCTCCAGCTTCAAGTTCGAAAGACCAATTCATCTAGAGAAAGGGGACGTGGATGATGGTGGCAGGTGAAGTTCGAAGTTCATGTCCATACCGCATGACACAAGAACGTTGAAGGACAAGTGCCACATTAGCTTCAAATCTTTGGAAGGCATTTCCTCATCTATCCAAGCTAAGAACTGATTCATCGGAAAACCTGGGGATTCGCCGCTTCCTGGAAAACTGGAATCTCCAACTCATCCATTGAAAACAAAAAGATAATAAAAGAAAATTCATTGGAAATCCAACCCCTCAAGGCATCTCTATCAACCTTGTCATGTGGTTTCTCCACATCATGAAGTTTTTCACACATGCGTTCTTCAAAGCAGACATCTGATCCACACATATTCTACCACTTGTGAAGCACCACTTCTGGCGTTGCCCAGGTCCTCTTTCCAGGAATTCCTTTGGTTTCAAGGATGTTACAGCTTCGGAGAAATGATGGAGTCTCGAGTGAAAAATTCTTTGACGAGAGTGTCTTACCAGTGATAGAGCCCCGTCAAAGGTGACATTTCACATATGGTATAACACTGAGGAGAAAGAGTCCTGGAATATGATACGTATATTGGAAAAGATCACAATTGAGCGCGTGAACAAGGAGATTCCTTCTAATACACGGGGAAATGAAACACGATAAGCTCCCAAGTGCACTTTCGTGTAATGATCACATCATCTGGGGAGATACAAGAAAGAAATATAGCAGCCAGTTAATATACAAGGAAGAGACGTAGTTAGAACGCCATTTGATATATATATATATATATATATATATATATATATATATATATATATATATATATATATATATCATAACGACCCGCCTCGTTGTAAGACCAGGTTTCGAATTCTCGGCGCCCATAGGTAAATCCTTATCATGTATTCCATGTGACCAGTACATGCTAAAGATATATCTATCAGTGTTGAGACTGGAACTGGACCAAAGTGTTTCCAGTGATATTTGATATGGTGTCAGGGCCTATTGCACAATAGTTCTTTAAGTTTGAATTGCATTTATCGTATCACTGAGAGTAAAGGGTTTGTCACCACTTGTTTCATTATGGATCCTGTGTAGGTTTCCATAGTTTTGTTTTGTTTATGGATTCGTTTTGTGGCTGATATTCGAGTAGTGTGTCAGAAGTGTGTTCGATGAGAAGAGGACGGTTGCTGGACTAGGTCAGAAACTCTTCATAAGTTGACTGGATTGGATCGCACGCCACATTTGGTTGCTTTGGGCCTTGTGGTTCATTGCGCTGAGGTAAGAATGCCACTCTGCAGCTTACTTTTCCGGCTAAGCTTGGGATGGTGTTGTGCATAGTGTGATTTTTGTTCACTGATTTCTAATTGTTGAAAAAGTCATTTCTTTCTTTTTTTTCTGAGTTATTTGTCTTTGTTTTGTGAGGTATACAACTTGTGGGCAGAACTTTGTGTTATATTTCTTATCATATCCTTGTGCTATGTGCCTATTTTGCTGGCTTGTTTGATTGTCCTGATGCAGGAGCGAAAGTCTATGATCGAGGGATGAGAAGTCATCTCTACTGAGGTTTTGGGAGTTGTTTTATATGTCATTTTTAAAGCACTGTGCGAAGGCTGGCCACAGTCTGGTGTGTTGCAGTTTTGTGCTAAATCGTGTTTGCTGTCCTCGTAGGGTTGGGTGGGATAGGCAGAGGGTCATCAGGATAAGCTAGCTGGTCAAAGGAAGGATCAAGTAGTGTGATCCAAGTGGCCATTGCATGCAGTGGAGGTGAGCAAATGGTACCGTCTTCCCTTTACTCTCTCTCTCTCTCTCTCTCTCTCTCTCTCTCTCTCTCTCTCTCTCTCTCTCTCTCTTCTGCCAAAATTCCTTGCCTTCCAATATATACATATATATATATATATATATATATATATATATATATATATATATATATATATATATATATATAGACCGGCAGCGCAGACCTTCCAGTAAAGATCAAGGTTTCGCCACCAAGAATCGCATACCTTCCAGAGGAGAAGAGCCGAAGTGTTACAAGCGGGGAGAGAGAGAGAGAGAGAGAGAGAGAGAGAGAGAGAGAGAGAGAGAGAGAGAGAGAGAGAGAGATCTTTAAGTCTCGGCTCAGGTCAGGTGTAGTCTTTACAGAAGAAAAAAAAAAAAAGAATGTTCAGGTCTCGAGGGATGGAAGAACCCAGCAGGAACTTCATCAAACATGCTCAAGTTTTAATCGAGCATCGGAACTGATGAAAAAAAGATCCTCTCGCCACTTTCTTTTTCACAAAGATCTTTCTGAAATTATATATATATATATATATATATATATATATATATATATATATATATATATATATATATATATATATATATTATCCCTGGGGATAGGGTAGAAAGAATACTTCCCACGTATTCTCTGCGTGTCGTAGAAGGCGACTAAAAGGGGAGGGAGCGGGGGTCTAGAAATCCTCCCCTCTCGTTTTTTTTTTTTTTTGATTTTCCAAAAGAAGGAACAGAGAAGGGGGCCAGGTGAGGATATACCCTCAAAGGCCCAGTCCTCTGTTCTGAACGCTACCTCGCTATCGTGGGAAATGGCGAATAGTATAATGAAAAAAAAAAAAATATATATATATATATATATATATATATATATATATATATATATATATATATATATATATATATATATATGTATATATATATATATATATATATATATATATATATATATATATATATATATATATATATATATACATATATATATATATATATATATATATATATATATATATATATATATATATATATATATATATATATATTTTTTTTTTTCCTTTTTTTCTTATATTCTTGGCTCGTGTTGGCTAGGTGTTGGGAGGGAGGAGGTACCTGGTTGGTATTGTCATTGGGGGAGACTATGTTGTCCCAGGTGTTGTGGTGTTTCCTGTTCCTCCTCTTGTTGTTGTTGTTGTTGTTGTTGTTGTTTATTCCTTCATTTCGTTGTTGTGTTGTTGGTAGCTGTTTTTCTATTGCTGCTATTGTTGTTCTTCTGCTACTTCTTTTATTATCATTATTATTATTATTATTATCATTATTATTATCATCATCATCATCAATATCATCATTATTATAATTATCATTACCATTAACATTATCATTATCATTATTACTATTATCGTTATTATCATTATCATTATCACTATCATTATCATTATTATTATTATTATCATTATCATTATTATTATCATCATCATCATCAATATCATCATTATTATAATTATCATTACCATTAACATTATCATTATCATTATTACTATTATTATTATTATTATTATCATTATCACTATTATTATTATCATTATTATTACTATTATTATTATTACTATTATTATTATTATTATTATTATTATTATTATTATTATTATTATTATCATCATCATTATCAATCCCTGGGGATAGATAATGATATATATATCTATCAAACCACCTCACACCCGCACAACCCTGTCTATAGCCCACGCCTCGCAGCCATGTAACATTGTTGGAACCACTATTTCTTCAAACATACCCATTTTTGCTCTCCGAGATAACGTCTTCTCATTCCACACATTCTTCAACGCTCCCAGAACCTTTGCCCCCTCCACCACCCTGTGACTCACTTCCGCTTCCATGGTTCCACCTGCTGCTAAATCCACTCCGAGATATCTAAAACACTTCACTTCCTCCAGTTTTCCTCCATTCAAACTTACCTCTCAGTTGACTTGACCCTCAACCCTACTGTACCTAATAACCTTGCTCTTATTCACATTCACTCTCAGCTTTCTTCTTTTACACACTTTATCACACTCAGTCACCAGCTTCTGCAGTTTCTCACATGAATCAGCCACCAGTGCTGTATCATTAGCGAACAACAACTGACTCACTTCCCAAGCCCTTTCATGCACAACAGACTGCATACTTGCCCCTCTCTCCAAAACTCTTGCACTCATACTATTTGCCATTTTCCGCGTTAGCGAGGTAGCATTGAGAACAGAAGACTGAGCTTTTGAAGGAATATGCTCACTTGGCCCCCTTCGCTGTTCCTTCCTTTCGAAAACTAAAAACGAGAAAGGAGGATTTCTAGCCCCCCCCCCGCTCCCTCCCCTTTCAGTCGCTTTCTACGACACGCAGGGAATACGTGGGAAGTATTCTTAATCCCCTATCCCCAGGGATAATATATATATATATATATATATATATATATATATATATATATATATATATATATATATATATATGTATTTTTTTTTTTTTTTTTTTTTTTTGCTTTGTCGCTGTCTCCCGCGTTTGCGAGGTAGCGCAAGAAAACAGACGAAAGAAATGGCCCAACCCACCCCCATACACAATTATATACATACGTCCACACACGCAAATATACATACCTACACAGCTTTCCATGGTTTACCCGAGACGCTTCACATGCCCCGATTCAATCCACTGACAGCACGTCAACCCCGGTATACCACATCGCTCCAATTCACTATTCCTTGCCCTCCTTTCACCCTCCTGCATGTTCAGGCCCCGATCACACAAAATCTTTTTCACTCCATCTTTCCACCTCCAATTTGGTCTCCCTCTTCTCCTCGTTCCCTCCACCTCCGACACATATATCCTCTTGGTCAATCTTTCCTCACTCATTCTCTCCATGTGCCCAAACCATTTCAAAACACCCTCTTCTGCTCTCTCAACCACGCTCTTTTTATTTCCACACATCTCTCTTACCCTTACGTTACTTACTCGATCAAACTACCTCACACCACACATTGTCCTCAAACATCTCATTTCCAGCACATCCATCCTCCTGCGCACAACTCTATCCATAGCCCACGCCTCGCAACCATACAACATTGTTGGAACCACTATTCCTTCAAACATACCCATTTTTGCTTTCCGAGATAATGTTCTCGACTTCCACACATTCTTCAAGGCTCCCAGAATTTTCGCCCCCCTCCCCCACCCTATGATCCACTTCCGCTTCCATGGTTCCATGCGCTGCCAGATCCACTCCCAGATATCTAAAACACTTCACTTCCTCCAGTTTTTCTCCATTCAAACTCACCTCCCAATTGACTTGACCCTCAACCCTACTGTACCTAATAACCTTGCTCTTATTCACATTTACTCTTAACTTTCTTCTTCCACACACTTTACCAAACTCAGTCACCAGCTTCTGCAGTTTCTCACATGAATCAGCCACCAGCGCTGTATCATCAGCGAACAACAACTGACTCACTTCCCAAGCTCTCTCATCTCCAACAGACTTCATACTTGCCCCTCTTTCCAAAACTCTTGCATTCACCTCCCTAACAATCCCATCCATAAACAAATTAAACAACCATATGTGTGTGTGTGTGTGTGTGTGTGTGTGAATGGATGGGCCGTTCGTCGTCTGTTTCTTGGCGCCACCTGCGATCAAGTATAATAAGTAAATAGATAAATATTCTATACTTTTTAATTTGTCCTTATTATTGCTAAACGCTTTTGGCATTGTTCAGTAGGTCCTGAGTCGTACAATAGACCCAGACTCGAAATTACTATATATCATCAAATATCATCACCTCTCTCTCTCTCTCTCTCTCTCTCTCTCTCTCTCTCTCTCTCTCTCTCTCTATCTATCTATCTATCTATCTATCTATCTCTATCTCTCTCCCTTTCATCTAATTATCACTCACTACTACCCATCATTAGGGCGATGGGGTTGGAGGCGATGTCTGCAATTAACCCATCATGATTGGTAATTAACCCATCATGATTGGTAATTAACCCATCATGATTGGTAATTAACCCATCGTGATTAATTAATCGGGAACGTGAGAGACATTGAAAACCAGCGTGTCGTACGCAGGCAAGCAGATCACACGTTCACTAAAATGTCACACGTAC
>NC_092224.1:96175882-96313382 GCF_036320965.1 Panulirus ornatus | reverse complement strand
TAGACATGCATCGCAGAGTAGATGATATCCACCATCTACTTGAGTAGATAGATGTGGTGCACCATTTTCTGACTTCTGAAACTTATTTCTCCATGTCTTGGGAGGTTAAAGGAAATAGAAAACGGGGATGACTGAGGCATAAGCGCCTAAGGCTTTAAGGGGTGTGTGAGGTAATTGCTTATTCAGGGTAGAGACAGTGTTTGCAGACGGATCATTAAAAATCAGTGACTCTCACGTTCAATCTGTGATATCTTTTTCATCTAAGGTAACCCCAATGTGGATTCTGCATTACCTTCACAGCCCAACAACTTGATTTGTGATATATACCTATTTGTACTCTAATGGGAGGTGGGGTTTTACACCTCTCTCTCTGTGTGTATTACGTATAAAGTATATATATATATATATATATATATATATATATATATATATATATATATATATATATATATATTCCTTTCGTTAAAAATTTAATAAATCTAGAAATTCACTCGGAAACCAACTTATAGGGGCTATCTAGATGGAATAGTATGGATTTATATGGGGCTTTCTAAATAGAGTGGTATGGGATTAACAGAAGCTATCTAGGTGAAGTGGTATAGGTCTTATAGGGGCAATCTAGTTGGAGTGGTATAGGATTCATAGGGGGCTATCTAGATGGAGTGGTATAGGATTAATACCTGGCTACCTAGATGGAGTAGTATAGGATTAATATGGAGCTATCTAGATGGAGTTGTATAGGATTTATAGTGGACTATCTAGATAGAGTGGTATAGGATTAATAATGGGCTATCTAGTGGGAGTGGTATGGGATTAACAGTGGACTATCTAGATGGAGTGGTATGGGCTTATAATGGACTATCCAGATGGAGTGGTATAGGATCAATATGGGGCTATCTAGATGGAGTGGTAAAGGATTAATAGTGGGGCTATCTAGATGGAATGGTATAGGATTAATAGTGGGGCTATCTAGATGGAATGGTATGGGATTAATAAGACAGAGCGCCTCGTCTCGACTGTGATCATCAAAGCTTCAAGAAGTCACCAGAGGGATCCTCTCTCTCTCTCTCTCTCTCTCTCTCTCTCTCTCTCTCTCTCTCTCTCTCTCTCTCTCTCCATACTCTGGTCAGCTCCTCTCCCCCCCAACACTAGCCACCCTCCGTTTCCTCCCCCCCCCCACACCCTCCCCCTCCCTCCTTCAATGAACACAACGTAAGGGAGGGAGGGAGGGGGAGGGGTGGGGAGGGAAAGCAAAATTTTGGGGCATGGATACGTAACGTGTAGCTATGGGAGCGGAGTAGAGGAGAGAGAGAGAGGGAAGGAGGAAGTAAGTAGGATATTTGATAGATAGATAGATAGATAGATAGAGATAGATAGATAGATAGATAGATAGATAGAGAGAGAGAGAGAGAGAGAGAGAGAGAGGGAGAGAGAGAGAGAGAGAGAGAGAGAGAGAGAGAGAGAGAGAGAGAGTCTAACACACACACACACAACGTCTAAGCGAGGTGGTCTGGCCTGAGAGAGAGAGAGAGAGAGAGAGAGAGAGAGAGAGAGAGAGAGAGAGAGAGAGAGAGAGAGAGTCTAACAGACACACACACAACGTCCAAGCGAGGTGGTCTGGCCTGAGAGAGAGAGAGAGAGAGAGAGAGAGAGAGAGAGAGAGAGAGAGAGAGAGAGAGAGAGAGAGAGAGAGAGGAGAGAGAGAGAGTCTAACACACCACACACACAACGTCCAAGCGAGGTGGTCTGGCCTGAGAGAGAGAGAGAGAGAGAGAGAGAGAGAGAGAGAGAGAGAGAGAGAGAGAGTATGAAGACCATCAAATCGTGAGACGAGATTCCATAGTTCGGTTGTCCACCGCGCCCTTCTAATTTTCAGCTTCCTTTAACACTACCTATACCTCCCTCCCTCCCTCCCTCCCTCCCTCTCTCCCTCCTCCCTCTCTCTACTTTCCCCCTCCCTCTCGCTTGTTTCCTCTTGCTACCTGGGTACTGTGTTCAGCTATTCATGCGCTGCGGTGGTCACAATGTAGCTGTGTTTGTTATCATAGCTGCTCCAGGAGGTGGTTGTAGCGTAGCTGTGTCTGTTATCATAGCTGCTCCAGGAGGTGGTTGTAGCGTAGCTGTGTCTGTTATCATAGCTGCTCCAGGAGGTGGTTGTAGCGTAGCTGTGTCTGTTATCATAGCTGCTCCAGGAGGTGGTTGTAGCGTAGCTGTGTCTGTTATCATAGCTGCTCCAGGAGGTGGTTGTAGCGTAGCTGTGTCTGTTATCATAGCTGCTCCAGGAGGTGGTTGTAGCGTAGCTGTGTTTCTTATCATAGCTGCTCCTTTTGGTATTGATAGTATGGCCATGTATCATAGCTGACCCTTCCTGTGCTTATGGTGCAGCACTGTTCGTTATCATAGCTACTCCTAAAGGCGGTAAAAGTGTTAACAAAGCTGCTCCATACGGTGGTTAGAGTGTAGCTGTGTTTCTTATCATAGCTGTTCCTTCTCATGATTGTAGAATGAAGGCACATGTTATCTTAGCTTAGACTTACCTCTTATCTTAACCTAGGATAAAAGACTTTATCTTAGCTCAGAAAAGCAACCTGTCTTATCTTAGTCTATTGGGTATAGAAATGTCTTTTATCTTAGTGGAGTGATATGGGCTCTGTTATCATAGCTAGGAGAGAAGGAGAGTTTAATTCATCGTCAAGACAGACCTGTTATATATCATAGCTTGACAACTAGGAAGGGTCTGTTAGCATCTTAGGGGGGTCTGTTATTTCAGGAGGGTCTATGATCTTATCTGGGACTGCTCTGTTATCTTAGAAGGTATGGGTCTATTGCTTTAGCTGGCCCTGTTATTTCAGCTTGGAAGGAGAACTTTGCACTTAGCTCAGTTATTTTTCAGCTTAGAGGGATGGGTCTCTGTTATCATAACCGAGCCTGTTATCATAGCTTGAAGGACGGACTTATCACCATGGCAAGGCCTGTTATCAAAGCTTAAGGAATGGATTTCTGTTATCATAGCTGAGTATGTTAACATAGCTTGAGGAAGGAGTGTCCATTATCATAGCCGAGTGTGTTAACATAGCTTGGGGAATGGGTCTCATATCATAACCGCGCATGTTAACATAGCTTGAGGGATGAGTCTAATATCATAGTCCAGCATGTTAACATAGCTTAAGGAATGAGTCCTTATATCATAGTCCTATTTGCTGTTCTAGGTAGGGGCTGAAATTTCTTTAGTGCTTTCCAGTCAACTCTGAACCTACCAACCTCCTCTTCCTCCTCTTTCTCTTCTTCTTACTCCTTCTCCTCCTCCTCCTCCTCCTCCTCCTCCTCTCCTCCTCCTCCTCCTCCTCTCTTCTTCTCCTCCTCCTCCTCCTCCTCCTCCTCCTCTTCTTCTTCCTCCTCCTCCTCCTCCTCCTCAACTTATTCTTCTTCCTCCTCCCTTTCCTCTTCTTCTCTCCTCCTCCTCCACTTGTTCTTCTTCCTCCTCCCTTTCCTCTTCTTCCTCCTCCTCCTCATCCTCCAACTCATCCTCTTCCTCCTCCTTTACTGAGCTCCACTCTCTCCCCCCTCTCTCTCTCTTCCTTCCCTAACTCACCCGCCTACGCCAGACTTCCTCTCCTGTCCCCTCTGGTACCTTCCAGCTCATCACCTCTGTGTATGTGTGTGTGTGAGAGAGAGTGTGTTTCCATGGAAGAGAGAAGAATAAGGGTGACTTGATCACAACCTTGAAATTTAAGTTTTCGTTCGACCCCGAAGCTCCAAGAGAATCAACAATTCTTTTCTTCTGTCTAATTCTCTCTCTCTCTCTCTCTCTCTCTCTCTCTCTCTCTCTCTCTCTCTCTCTCTCTCTCTCTCTCTCTCTCATATCAGGACAATAACGTTTAGTAAGGCTCTTTACCACTGCACTGATGTGCTTTCTAGAAATCTTTACTTCTTTTCAAAACTTCCTTGCCATTTTATCTCAGTGGCACTACGATGTCTTCCACTGTGAAAACACTTCGAAGTAGTCATTTAGCTCCTCGTATACCCTTGCATCACAACCTTCGCCAGATTATCTGCTTTTTAAGTGACTATTTTCTCCTTATGAATTCATAGAAAAGTTCTGGATTATCTCATGTCTTTGTCAACAACATTGTTTTTTAAAAGTTGAGTCTCTTCTTCTTCTTTCTCATCAAGTTTCAAGAAATTCCTTAGTTCCTTAGTACCTTGCGTTGCCTATGTCTTTACCACAATACAGCCTTAAGCCCTTTCACTCTCTGACGTCTTGCGTGCATGCATGAACTTACATACGTGTGTAGTGATAACAAGCTCACTGCAAAATGATGTAATCTATTTAGAAAGAAATATAACACTTAAGCTCTTTCGCTTTTTGACATCTTGTGCGCATACATGAGCACATATACGTGTGTAGTTATGACGTACTCTTAGAAAATTATGTAATTCGTTTAGAAAGAAAAATGATACGTGAATATGTGTATATTGAATGATACGTGAATATTTGCATATTGGAACGTGGAGAAAGTAAAACTTTGCTTTAACTCGTCTTTACTACGAGCTTAATAACCTAACTACCTTATAGCTGTTTGATAAAGATAGCACTGATAATCCTCTACCCCCTTCAGGTATGAAGACGACTCATGGTCTACACAAGGAGGAGAAAGGTACGATTTTACCACCACATTCACCAGGCACCTCTGAGGTGCTTGGAATGTCAAGGTTCAAGTTAGGGATGAAATATTCCTGGTTGGCAATGATCCGAGGTGGGCCGCCCTCCCTGATAGAGCGAAGGATCTTAATGACCACAGGATGCTTGGAGTGGGTGGCGGTGAGGAAGGGGAGAGGGGGAGAAGGGTGCTTGGAGTGGGTGGCGGTGAGGAAGTGAGAGGGGGAGAAGGAGGTCTTCGTGTGGGTGGTGATGGAGTAGGGAGAGGGGAAGAAAGAGGTCTTGAAGTGGGTAGCGTCGGAGGTGGAGAGAGAGAGAGAGAGAGGGGAGGGGGAAGAGCAGGGCTTGGAGTGGATGATGATGGAAGTGTGGGGAAGGGGTGAGGGAAGCAGGACTGGCAGTGGGTGATAGTGGAGAAGGGTGAGAGGGGAGAGGTGAGCGTGGAGTGGGGTATCGGTGGTGGAATGAAGAGTGGGAGAAAGAGAGCTTGGAGTGGGTGGTGGTGGAGCTGAAAAAGAGAGAGAGAGAGAGAGAGAGAGAGAGAGAGAGAGAGAGAGAGAGAGAGAGAGAGAGAGAATTACATAGATACTCAGATCCCAAGACCTGTGGTTTGGCCTTAACACGCTACTGAGAAAGATGTGGTCCCCCGTTAAAAGCAGTAGAAGAAAGAGACAGCAAAGCAAAGGAGAGAGAGAGAGAGAGAGAGAGAGAGAGAGAGAGAGAGAGAGAGAGAGAGAGAGAGAGAGAGAGCTACTCTCTGTGGTTATCTATTCAATATCTTCCAAATTTTCAAGAGCACCAGTACAGCATAATAAACAAGTTGTGGGACATGTTTTATGAGAGAGGTTCGGGTCGAGCACATTTCCAACACAGAGTCAGTCATATTTCAGTTTCATTACGGCAAACTTCATCCGGCCAAAGACAATCCGATAAATGGAATCCGAAAATACGATTACAGAAGAGACTAGTAATGCAAAAAAAAAAAAGAAGAAAAAAAGATATATATGAAAGGAAAGAAAAAAAAGGAATTTTTGAATTTTAGCTCGGAATGAATTTGTTCATTGTTCTCCAGTTCTTCGTATATCTTTTCAAAAAAAGTTATTGTACCCATCTTTAAAGATATCTGAAGAACGAAAATGTAAATACAAACAAAGTATTGTTATATACTGTAAAAGAAAAATCTATGCAAACTGACTTATGATGGTCGTTAGATCTTGTTTACTCCATCTGCTGATTTGTTTATGTCAACAGCTGATTGGGTAAACAGTTAATAAAATGTCATCTTTAGTAGCTGAATCTTCCTCAATAACTAACAAGCGTATTTGGATTTTGTGATCTATTGGTGTTTGAATTCCTTTGTATTCCTTTGGATACGTATGCTGCCAATTTCAAATGATGCGTATGTTGCGTATTTCAAATGATGCGTACGTTGCGTATTTCATTAACATTACTCTAAACCCCCAGCTCAGTGTTTACCTCAGATAGCTGACTGCTTACGTCATGAGTTGGTGCTTACGTCACGAGTTGATTACTGACGTCACAAGTCCCAGGGCTCTCAAAACGTCATGAAGTCATGGACGACTGACGTCCTCAGCTGGCACGTGTGTGTGTGTGTGTGTGTGTGTGTGTGTGTGTGTGTGTGTGTGTGTACTGAAGTGCTTCCTGATTGCTAGATGAACTGATGCCTCTCTCTCTCTCTCTCTCTCTCTCTCTCTCTCTCTCTCTCTCTCTCTCTCTCTCTCTCTCTCTGTATATATATATATATATATATATATATATATATATATATATATACACTATCACGTACGAGAGTTTACAATGAGCAGTAAAGAACTTCACTGAGCCGACAAGGGGAGCTAATATACTTAATCTAGTTCATGCATCCCAGGAGTTCTTAGTAGCTAACACCTGTGTTGGCAAACATCTCGGTGTATGGGACCCATAACATGGTTAAGTTCGACGTAAACCTTAAAAGCGACTCCCCTAAAACCCGTATTATTACCCCTAACTTTAAAAGGACGGACTTTGATAGGTTGCGAGATTCGTTTAAAAGTCTCACCCTTACTGGTCCATGCCCACAGGAATGATGGACGGGTTTTAAGCGTTAGTTTGTGCATCAACAAGACAAATTGGTTCCTATACACGACAGAAACAATAGGATCAACAACAGGCTTGAATTCTACTCCCCAGAGATCGGAAGAGCTATTAAGGTGTAAACATACACTCTGCAAGCATAAGAGCTGAGGCAAGAAGGACCCAGATCTTGCAACACAATATAACGTCATAAGAAGAGAGGTTTAAAAGAATGATCAAGCAAGCTAAGATGGAGTATGAAATAAGTATTGCAAGAGTTGGCACTAGAGATCGTAAAAGATTTGATAGATATATCAGTAACAAAAAAGACATATAAGGGCTGGTATAGGACCTTTAGAAAAAATTAAATTGGGGAACCCATTGTGGATGATAAAAAACATAACAATCATGAAAAGGTTTTTCTATTATGTCTTAAAATGAATTTTGAGGTGGCGTTAAATAGCATATATACAATACCAGAATTTACCCTCACAGTTAGAGAAATGCTAACACAGATAAGCTGGAGATCATATAGCCCAGGTCCTGATCGCTTCTATCCACGGGTAATTAAAACCGTCAAACACGAAAGTGCTAAACCACAAACCTATATTTTCAATCAATCTTTCCAGGATGGAATAGTCCCACAGAACTGGAGACTGGCAAACGTCACCCCTATGTACAAAAAGGTGAAGTCTCTAATTGCCTGGTAATTACCATCCTATTAGCCTCACATTAATTATGTGTAAACTTCTGGAGTCGATCATTAGAGACTAATTCGTACCCTTCCTGGAACCACACAGCCTGGTCGTCAATACACAACATGGTTTTAGAAGGTACAAATCATACCTTACAAACCCTCCCTTGAATTTCATCCTAAGATATTCAGTACCCACGACAAGACTAAAGCAATATATCTTACATTTCTGCCTTTCAAAATGCATTCGACAAAGTCCCCCACGTTAAACTGGTGCATAGAGTCATGGCCTTGACTGCATAGGCAACTGGACAGATGCCTGGTGACGTGATGGGAAGCAGGGAGTCGTAATGAATGGGGGAATCATCACCTGTGGTCACCCGTTACTACTGGGGTCCTCCAGGGATCTGTACTGGGGCCTAGACTTTTCAACATTTATGTTGACGATGTCAATGATGAGATGAATACATTAGTGTCCAATTTGGCACATGACACAAAGATCGGCAATGCCATGTTAACTGAAGAAGATAGGCTAAGATTGCAAGGGCATCTAGATGATATAAGTGAATGGTCTAGAAAATGGCAAAATGTTATTTAACGTCAGTAAATGCCAGTTGCTGCAAGGAAATTCCATTATGGACTGATGGGTCAGAGTAAGGACATCCCTAGTGTGAGAGATCTAGGGGTCACTGTCTCCACCAACTTCAAATTCTCCCTACATTATAGCGAAGCTGCCAAGAAAGGCAAATGGTATGTTAGGATTTTTTACCAAACACTTTGTATACACGAGCAAGAATGTGATATTGAAACTGTAGCTAAGTCTACGTCGATCCCACCTCGAAAATGCGGTGCAGTTCGGGACCCCCCCAGCTAAAAAAGGATATTCTTTAATTGGAGACAGTCCAGCGAAGAGCAACGAAACTGGTTCCCATCTAACATAACAAACCATACGAGGACAGACTACGTGAATTGAACTTGTTTTCTCTAAACATGAGCAGAATTCCGAGGCAAACCAGCAAAACGTTTTAGAAAACTTAAAGGATTCAACAACGTCGATATTGAACATTTCTTTGCGATCACACCAGTACTACCAACGAGAGGTGATAGTCAAAACTTTAGAAGTCACCGAGTTCATCTGGATTGTACGAAATATTTCTTTACCAACGACATGATTGGCGAAGTGGAATAATCTCCCAGAACAAGTTGTTCAGAGCAACACTGTTAATATATACCAAATTAGATATGATCACTTATCGGTTTCCATTATTGAATCATTCTTTAATCAGTCATCACAACAGTGGTATTTCATCCCACCTTCTCAACCAATAATCTCTCCTAGTCCATGCTGCGATAACTTACCAACATTCATTAACCCGTCTCGCCTGCTTTAAGGAATTATTGTACCAACCTTCCACATGATCGCGTTGCTGCAGCTCCGAGCTTATCTTTACTACTGGCTTTGTAACAGAAAGTAAAGGGATGCATATCTTTATTTATTCGACCTGCTGACTTTCTTACAAATATCTCTCTTAAGCATATTACTCCTGCAAGGTATTTCTTTTCTGCCTGTTTTCCGTCCGGCGTGTTGTTGGAGGGAGCGGAGGGTGGGGGGTAGAGAGAGGCTCTGCTTCGCTACCCTTTCCTCCAACTGCTTAGAGGGGGATTGCATCTTTTTCTGTAGTGCTCTGGCCAGACCACCTCTCTCTCTCTCTCTCTCTCTCTCTCTCTCTCTCTCTCTCTCTCTCTCTCTCTCTCTGTAAAACGCCTCCTTAGCCCAGTTTAGGCAAAACTCTCGTCGCGGGTCCTCATGGGTAGATGGATACACTTTCTCTTTCATTGTAACATACACAAAGGTTCCTGAAGCACCTTGATCTGGCGTCTTGGCGATAAATGAAGACGCCAGCAATAACGGTTGCCACCAAGATCAAAGGCTGACAAAAGCGACTCTCATTTCCCCCCCTCATCATTTTCCAGCGGTTCTTTACTCCTTGCTTCTATATAGACTTCGAATCATACTATCCTTTTTTCCTGGTATGTCTGATGTAACCAGCCAAATACTTGATATTCTTTCTACCTGCTCATCTGTCTTCCATTTCCATAACCACAGAGTCAAACTTGGGGTCTATACGACTGGTGACATCTTCATGTATCTTGTTCAGTATGGATGAAGCAGTGGTGGAGGTTGTCCCCAGCGATGCAGTGTTCCACTGGGCAGATGTCTGGTGAGAAACATGACAGAAAATGCAACAGAATCTGAAAGCGAGTGAAAAGTTGAATTGGCATTGGTCTTCAACGACCAATGTCCAAAGTAAATATCCCGTCTACTTACACGAATATCTACCTGTCTATCTATCTATCTATCTATCTATCTATCTATCTATCTATATATATATATATATATATATATATATATATATATATATATATAGGAAAATAGTTCACCTCTCCTAACCTCCATAATCCTTTCCCTAACAGTTTCTTTGATTGCAAGGAGTAGACCCTCCCTGCCTACAGTCTGTCCTGGACGTCAAAAGAACATGATTAGACCAAGTGGATTCCCTTCCCAGGATGGTCAACCTCCACCCCCCATCCCACCCACACACCTCTCCACCTTCAAGGTAAAGGGAGCTCGTAGTGTGAACTGACCTTCCGACGAGTAAATAACTTCCTTCATCGCCAGGGGAGATGGAGGGAAGTAGTCTTTCATCTCTCTCTCTCTCTCTCTCTCTCTCTCTCTCTCTCACGTCGGTGGCAGCGTATCTCGTGAGCTGTGGGGATCTCAAGAGGTGTAATCATCGTGTCTGTGCGCTCGTCAAAGGTATATATATATATATTTCTTTTTTTCAAACTATTCGCCATTTCCCGCGTTAGCGAGGTAGCGTTAAGAACAGAGGACTGGGCCATTGAGGGAATATCCTCACCTGGCCCCCTTCTCTGTTCCTTCTTTAGGAAAACTAGAAACGAGAGGGGAGGATTTCCAGACCCCTGCTCCCTTCCCTTTTAGTCGCATACTACGACACGCAGGGAATACGTGGGAAGTATATATATGTATATATTCGCTATTTACCGCGTTAGCGACGTAGCGTTAAGAACAGAGGACTGAGCCTTAGAGTTTTCAGACAGGAAGGAAACAGATGAGCATCTAAGAACCGAGAGGGTATGTCATCCAGACCGTAAACCTTCCTCACCTGCAGCTGGGAGAACACGGAGATCTTGTTCAACGATACATGAGAGAGAGGAACGATTCACTGGGAAAAGGTGTGGTTGAGGTCATGGGAGTGGGGAACAGGACAAGATGTGGAATCAGCCAAAGGAGAATTAAAGGAAAATAAGGTGTTCGAAAAGAGTGGTTTCAACAGTAGGAGAATTAGCTTTACATTGTATACGTTCAGAAATCAAGAAAGACTGAAATGGAGTTGCTTTTTGATCGAGAGTCAGAGAGACATATTCGTACATGAATGAGTCAAATTAAGACACGTTTGTGTGGTGTGTGATTTTCTTTTCTCTATGGATAGTAGCTTTTTTGTGATTCGAGGAAGCTTAAATATGTAATAGTATTACTCTGTCCTTGATGTGACAGACAGACTAACAGCGAGCAAACCACGACAGCTGGGATAAAGGTGGGATCCAATTCCATACCTGATCACCTCGACTGTACAATCAGTACAGCTGGTGGCATCCCGTCTGGGTAAGTACTATTGGTCCCCATGGCGAATCGGTTTAGAAACGGTGTAAATGATATCAACTGAGTCTTACCAAAGGGTTAAGGTTGAGCTTTCACCGTGAGGTCGTATTGTGTCTCAAAAGCAGGAAGATTCAGGAGGTATATATCGTATAGAGTTTGTTAAAGGATTTGGTCATGATGCTCAGGAATCCTTGTAAGGTATTTGAATACAGATCGTTTAGCAGGAGGAAAAGCTAGGCATAAGCCTTACCAGGATCATCTACAATGAGAACGAATCCATTTCTATAACTGAATTGGAATCTCAAACATGGAAGCTTGAGTATTAAGAGATCGAAGAGTTATGTATACGTAGCTGGAGGAATTTGGAAGAAAAGTTAGTCAAATATAAAAGATGATCCACAGAGGATCAAGAAATAGGAGCCAAATGTTTTCCGAGGTGGGAGACTCAAGATGTGTGAGAGGAGCAATACAACAGGAAGAACAAACACCATCTTAGATTGGAAACTGTGCTGAAGAGTATTGAACGAGATTAGATAACGAAGGGGGAAGCCATCTTGGGTAACTGAGTTACACAGATACACAGACCCCCACAGACCCAAGGTTCAAGCGAGGTGGACTGGCCTTAACTGAAAAAGATGCCGTCTCCTTAAAAGGAGGAGATGAAAAGGAGATAACAAAGCGAAGGTTCTTAGAGACAAGACCTGGTGAAGAGGAGACAGATGGTATCCAGCAGAGTCTATAGAGGTGAGGAAGGGCTCCAGTCACTCGATGGTGATCAAAGGAGGCTCCTGGGAAGTGTCCATCTCTCCTCGATCAATGGTACTGTACTGACCCAGCATCGGGGAAGTGTCCTGGTATTCTTCCGTATGTGTGTATATGAAAAGACAGTAGCTTGGGCCACGGAGACGATATGACAGCCAGCGTAATTCTGTCTCACTTTAGAATCGTCACTAACCATTTTGTGCCAGCTGATTTATGTCATGTTCGCCTAAGATGACAGTACCCTGGCACCAACGAGAGAATATGACAGCCACTGTAATGCCGGCTCACTGCATCACCGTCGCAAATCACTTTATGTCGGTAAATAAAACATCTTTTTATCTTAATGATGTTTGAGTTGCGTCGCGTTCGCGAATCTCAGACTACCGGTCCATCTATCTGTTAATAATTCCATCTGTTTTGAGATTAGTATATCTCCATATTGCATGCGTGATGCGGGTGTATTTCTCCTCTTTTCTCAGGTTTGATGAAGAGAACATTGCCTAACAGTGTTTGATGAGACTTGCAGCTTATGATTCTATCTCTTATTTTCTTTATCGAGCATCTTATGTTTGATCAAGGGCATCCGTGGTTGAGTGGTTAGTGTCGGTTGACTGTGAATCACGCAGAGGCTCACGAGGGTTCGAGTCTTAGACCGGGGGCGGTCGTCCTACAGACCAAGACTCAGCCGTTCATCTTTCCCTTGGGGCTGGCTGGCTGGCTGGCTGGTCACCGAATGTGACTCGCGCGAAGGCCCACCAGAGTTCGAGGCCTGGGCTGGGCAATCGACAACAACCCAGCTATTCATCCTCTCCTCCCGTGGTGTAAAGGTTAGCGTTCCTGACCATGACGCATTCACGGGCCACCTAGAGTCGAGCATGGCATAGGTTCGAATCCTGGTTGCGGCAGCAGTGTGATCCACAGTCAACCCAGCTGTTCATCCACCCCTAGGGGGGGATCTGGTCGATAACCGAGCACGTGATGTAAGATCGAGCTAAAGCAGTTCACCTTCACCCTATATACTCAACCATCTGGCAAGATCCTACCGCGGGAGGGAAGACCACGATGTCGTAAAGACGACCCTGATGTAACAGCCACGTACATGGATATAAACAACCTTGAATTAAGGCAAGTCTACTTCACCCACTCTCAGATATCGACCAAAGGACGGAGCTCTACGGTAAGAGAAATGAGAACATTCATTTTAACCTGATGTGTCATCCTGTACATTTCACCACAGATATTTGTAATCTTACATCCCACTTGGATGTCGAATACGACTTTATTGACGTGGGTAATGAAGGTGGAAAATGTCACGTACTTTGTACACACACACAGTTGGTGGCTCAGAGATTAAGCTCCCAGAACAGTCGAAGCTGCAATTTCAGAAGTTAAAAGTTCTCTGTGCAGACGAAGTTGCAAGGTCAAAGGTGAAGTCCCATGCACAGTCGAACTTCCAAGCTCAGAAATATAAGTTCTGTGTACAGGCGAACTTGCAAGCTCAGACGAGTCTCGGTACAGACGGAGTTGCAAGTTTAGAAGTCAAGTATTTTTGACGAAGTAGGAAGTTCGTTTTTTTTTTTTCAACATCCTTCTTCAAAACCTGCGCCTTTTTTGAAACCTCAGTTGATTTGCAAACTCACCTCAGAACAGCAGTCATAACAAATGAGGGTCAGAAAGCTTTGCGCGCACGCGAGAATGAGAGAGAGAGAGAGAGAGAGAGAAAGAGAGAGAGAGAGAAAGAGAGAGAGAGAGAGAGAGAGAGAGAGAGAGAGATAGAGAGAGATAGAGAGGGGAACGTTTCCTTTTCCCCCATAGAGCATCAGTGACTAGCTGGTGTATGAGAGAGAGAGAGAGAGAGAGAGAGAGAGAGAGAGAGAGAGAGAGAGAGAGAGAGAGAGAGAGAAGTAGAATAGAAAAATGAGACAGAAAAAAAAAAAACCCACCACCACTGACCGGAAAACAAGCGACAGGGAGAAAAATAAAGAAAACAGGAATGGGTAAACAGACCAGATCCCCTACCAACCCAACCCGACCTACCTCCCTGGGATAAAAGCTGGCAGACCGTCACAATGTGAGGGGAAGGAGATGACTTAAACAAGAGACGCGGCCAAACAAACAGACCACTACAGAGAAAGGCTCCCGGTCCACGAATGATAATAATAGTAATACTGAAAAAAAAAAAAAAGACCCAAGGTACCCTTTAACGAAAATGGGAAACCATTTATGAAAGGAATAACTTTCACAGATTAAATCGTATCAATGGCTGACTGTGATGCATTCAAAGGTCGTCGGGAGTCAAACGTATGAGTTTGGATCCTAGTTTTTGGCAATCGGTCCACAGCTGACCTAGATGTTCATCCTTCCCTCGGGGTTAGTCAATGAAATGGACACATCAGTAAGGTTAATATATATATATATATATATATATATATATATATATATATATATATATATATATATATAAAATTCTTTTTTAAAATGCTAGATTTCGTCCTTTCGTGGTATTGAACCATACCCTCCCAAAGAGGAGGCAAATCATTTTGATACTAAAATATGAGAAATCATCCCAGTTTATCCCTGGACGGAGTCTTTGGAGAACCTTCAGTATAGAAGATAAGCGATAGCGTGAGTGGCTCCCACTGGTTCATTCCTTGTACCATATGTGATACGCCCCCCCCAACCTCCCACCCCAGAAGGCTCGTGGTGTTCGCCACAGAAGTTCCAAGTCGTAAAGAAACTACGAACTTCGAATACACGTCGAGAAAAGTTGAAGAAACTTATTCTAAATACATTTTCTTCACGGGCGGTAGCACGATGAACTTAAGAAATGTTCAAGATAACAGTATCTTACTTGTAAGACTGTGTGATATTAAGTCATATGAAGGTAAACGGAAGACATTTAAGTGCTCCTACGACCTACAAAGATTTGTGAACCATTGCATATGGGCCAAGTTAGATAAACATATCCTAAATACATTTTCTTCATATACAGTAGTACTATGAGCTTAAGATGTGTACATGATGGTAGTATCTCTGTTGAGACTATGATGATAAAATGACATGACGATACATGAAGAAAACGAAGACATTTTGGTGTTCCTACGACCCATGAAGACTGTGAACCATTGCATACAGACCATTCATACGTGTGTGAGTCGACTCGCCCAAGCATTTGGTGGTACCCAAGCATTTCCCTCCGCCTTTCCATATATCGTTCGTCCTTTGGCCGCTAGAGCATCACCAACGGTGTGGCAAAACCAGATAAGAAGCTGGGTTGGATAGTGCCCGATAGAGCGGTTCCTCCTCCTCCCTCTGTCTCTCTCTCTCTCTCTCTCTCTCTCTCTCTCTCTCTCTCTCTCTCTCTCTCTCTCAGATCTCCGCCTCTTGTTAGATCTCCCTAAACCTCATTAACAGGTAAGCCAACTCGGGCACAATAAGCTGGGCGTTGGGTTGGGAGGTTGGAGGTTGTTGATGGGGGAGAGAGAGAGAGAGAGAGAGAGAGAGAGAGAGAGAGAGAGAGAGAGGAGGGGGGGATGGAGATGGTGGGAGGGGAGGGGGGGGAGGGGATCGGCTCTGACCTGGTGCCCACACACACACACAATGGCGACCTGTCGGAGAACGTCAGGACATAATCCTGTCGAAGGCACAGTGGCGGGAGGAACAGAGAAAAGGAGAGGTGTTGTCCTCTCTCTCTCTCTCTCTCTCTCTCTCTCTCTCTCTCTCTCTCTCCCTCTCTCTCTCTCTCCCACGGGCTGGGGTGTGGGAGAGGGAGGAGCTACTAGAAGCAAATGGAGGGGACGAAAGGGATGTAAAAATGTTGAAAATCGCTGCCTTTATAGATGATGGGAAATGGAAGGGACATAGCAGCGAGGAGGGAGGCACGAGTGTGCTCCCAGCAGTGCTGGAGTAAAAAAGGAGGATGTCAGGTGGGCAGTGAGCTGGGTTAAGAGCGATGGAGGAGCAGGAGGAGGAGCAGCAGAAATAGAAAGGATTACAGAATCACTGTGGGAGTTGCCTACCTACGTACTTATGTACGAGTATCTACCTTGCGAGTGCCTACGACGAGTTTTGGCCAAAATGATAGGCTAAAGAGAGAGAGAGAGAGAGAGAGAGAGAGAGAGAGAGAGAGAGATGAGAGTTAGAGAGAGAGAGAGTTAGAGAGAAAGAGTTAGAGAGAGAGAGAGAGAGAGAGAGAGAGAGAGAGAGAGAGAGAGAGAGAGAGAGAGGAGAGAGAGAGAGAGAGAGAGAGAGAGAGAGAGAGAGAGAGTTAGACAGTAAGAGAGAGAGAGAGAGAGAGAGAGAGAGAGAGAGAGATGAGAGTTAGAGAGAGAGTTAGAGAGAGAGTTAGTTGGAGAGAAAGAGTTAGAGAGAGATGAAAGAGAGAGTTAGACAGTAAGAGAGAGAGAGAGAGAGAGAGAGAGAGAGAGAGAGAGAGAGAGAGAGATGACATAGAAGTAAGGGGAGATATCAGGTAAGGTATGGGGAGAGAGAGAGAGTGAGTGAGGGAAGGAGGGAGGGAGTGGTCACCCAGGGGTATTGGTGCTTCACTCAAGCGGCTGATGAAGTTGTCTCCCCAAAGATGTTTACGACCGCTTTACTTACTTGTTTGTGTGGAGTGCAGGACGGAGGAGGAGGAGGAGGAGGAGGAGGAGGAGGAGGAGGAGGAGGAGGGGCGATATAAGACAAGGTCTGAGGGGGCACAAGGGAAGAATATGAGAGACATAAGGCAAAGGGAGGTAAGGGGAGGAAAATAATTGGGCCAGAAAACGAAAAAAAAATATGTATATATATATATATAGATAGATAGATAGATAAAAAGATAGACAGATAGAAAGATATACTCGCAAAAATGGAATCCCTTAAACATTCTCTGCAAACACTTCATCCGCTCCACTCTAAGCTACGCCTCACCTGCCTGGTCCCTCAAAAATATAACAAACATGCAACCCTCATAAAATAGTGCACTCAGAACAGTCACTCCCTGCCTAGAAACTACAAACACCCAACATCTACACAGCAAAACTAAGATTTTATCAGTCCAATCCGACGTCAACATGTTCGGAACTTGGTTCTATGCAATAGCACTAGACCCCCACCGACCCAGACCACTTTATAACGAACGACGAAGTAGAAAGAATTTTAAGCTCGTCCCTGAGCAGCCTCTGTACCCAGATCCTCTCCACTTCCAACAGATCTATCGCTCACAAAACATATACACACTGATATAATCCGACAAGCACTGAACAGTCACCCTCCTAGCTCATTCTTAAGCTCAAACCCCACCAGACATACACACATCAGAGGCCACACTCCCTAGACAAACTCGAGTCACACTTCTCTGTCGACGCAGTGAACGTCTCTCATCCCTGCCACACGACGAACACCGTCTCTGCACATCGTAATATCCTTCATGCCCACGATGTAACTACCACAGTAAAGACACCGTACATCTACCACCCAACTGCCCTGCACTCTCCCCACATAGACGCACACACATCAGTACACTTATAATCACAACAAACATGTGACTTCTTAGATACAGAAACGCCACTAGGAAATCACGAGAATCCTGAGCGCTTTCGTGTATTACCACATCTCGATAAGACTGGCTATAGGGTGAGAATATAGATCCAATACAGGTTATGTATACAGAGCCGGAGGAAACATGGAATGGGGTCAAGTGACCTTGTAATTAGAGTAGGGCGTGGTTGGCACAAGGGTCAGGTGGAGATGGGTCACGCACACCCTTGGGCCAACCTAACCTCTCAAAATTCATAAGGTCACTTGACCTCGTTCCATGTTTCCTCCGCTTCTGTATACATGACCTTTATATACGTATATCAGTGCACACACACACACACACACACACACACACACACACACACACACACACACACACCGGAGTCTAGTTAATCAAATATATATAGACATACGCACATACATACGCATGCGCTGTATCATACAGGCCCCAAGGCGTATCAAAACCTCTCCCAGAGAGATGAAAGACAGAGAAAAAGACCAGGAAAGAATCTAGTACTCTTTCTCTCTTATCCCCTTGTTGCACGGATAAAACTCACAAGCTAAAACTGGTCACAATCGGTTTAAACTTTTATATTCCCAAGTCGGCGTAAGGTTTACATGAGTTTACATGAGTTTGAGTACTTTTATCATACCTCTATAGTTTCGCATTTGTTTTTTTTTTTTTTTTTTCAACTTGAGGAGACGATTGCATCATCCAACCAATGGATCCGTGGTGAAGATGAGTCTTATGTTTAGAATTAGTCATTTGAAGATGAAGATGTGTTGATGTTCGACCTTTTCTAGAAAGGGGTGTAGCAAGACAGTACTTTAAACCAAACTATTTCAAAAGTGTTCGAATTGCATTTTGTACGATGCCTTCTCTGATATATATCTTCCCCTATATTTTAGTTTTTTTTTTCTTCTTCTAAAAACTAACTTTTTAAAGAATTTGTGTAAGACTGAACATTCTTCTTTCTCCTAAGAAAAATAAAATCTAAGGGAATTTGTTTAAGACTGAACATTCTTCTTTCTCCTAAGAAAAATAAATTCTTAGGGAATTTGTTCAAGACTGAACATTCTTCGAATAGATTCATTTGTTTTATAGATGAGACCTTCACTCAAGTCTTTAATCTGAACCTCACCTTTTATTCGACACGTAGCCAATCTTAAGTCTGAACCTTCCCAGAACTGAACACCTTTGGGAATAAGATCTCTTGCAGACGTCTAAACTTTCGTAAAATAAAGAAAGAAAAATGTCTTTTTCTAACGACTAATTTTCCTTGGTGATTAACCTTTCCTGAGGTTGCATATACCTGAAGTCCACCACTACATATCAAGGAAGGACAATTTCTTACGCATTTTACGAAGGGAAATCTCAATTTCATCTATTCCAGACACAAGGGGAAAAAATATATCGAGAACCATAGATTTATTTCGCAAATTTTCTTTTTTTCTATGATTGCCCTTCTGTTATTCAAATCCCCTACGTAAACATCACCTCCCTACTCTCACATCTTCCTAGAAATTTTGAATGCTTTTCTATGAATACTAAATCCTCTTTCTCTCTTCATATCTTCCCCACGAGTTTTAACGTATACATTTCTGATCATATTTCGCATGTTTTGGAGTGGTATCATCTGGCTTCAATTCTTAGTCAGCTTCATCATTGGTGTTGATCATTTTTTCTCTTTAGCGACACTCTCACAAATTACTTCCTCCATAACCCCGATGCGTCAGGTTATCTGGGTTTGCTAAGGTATATTCGAATTTGTCACAACTTTGGATATACAAAGGAATACGAACATAAACAGACCACTGGGTTAGCCAAAGAAGCCTGTTTATAATGGTAGATAAAGAGATCTGAAACTCATGGTTGAGTGTAGTATGAGTAGAATGAAGTATAGATGATTCAAAGAGCAGATACACTATAAACTTTTCATGCCACTGAGGAGGTTCGAATGATGTCAGTCATATATCTGAAGTGAATTATTTATCAAGACTGTTATCAAATGTTTGCCTGCATCGGTATTTCTTCCAATACACCTAAGACGAAAGCTTTTTGCGGTTCTGGTAAATCGTTTTGCCTTCACACTTTCAAATAGATAAATCAAATAACGCCAGCGATATTACTTTAAATTAGCCACCGAGAAACTATCCATGGTTCATCTATGTATGCGCTCATACGAACGCGATCTTTGACGGTAACAAAGGATGACTTTTCTAAGTAATTCTTGTAATTCATTGTTTGATCTTCCGTAATGTATCTTCAACTGTGCTTATTGTCCTTTAATGTAGGTTCGCCTGTTGACGGTACTGATACAATACATATTTGATGTCTGGTCAAAGACGTTGCATAAGCTGGAAATAATAGTCTAGTCTCGTTTTCTATGAGTTTATTTATTCGGTTCACAGCTCTGGCAATTTAAGGCAATTCTTTATTCCAGTTTTCAGTGAGGGTGTTTAGGAAGATATATTTAACCTTTGTTAATGATATATATATATATATATATATATATATATATATATATATATATATATATATATATATATATATATATATTGGAAAGGATCACAATTTTGCGCGTGATCAAGATATTCCTATGAGTCCACGGGGAAAATGAAAATGAAACACGAAAAGCTCTCAAGTGCACTTTCGTGTAATAAATCACATCGTGTCTCCCCTGATGATGTGATTTATTACACGAAAGTGCACTTGGGAACTTTTCGTGTTTCATTTTCCCCGTGGACTCATAGGAATATATATATATATATATATATATATATATATATATATATATATATATATATATATATATATATATATATATATATATATATTTTTTTTTTTTCTTTTTTGCTTTGTCGCTGTCTCCCGCGTTTGCGAGGTAGCGCAAGGAAACAGACCAAAGAAATGGCCCAACCCCCCATACACATGTATATACATACGTCCACACACGCAAATATACATACCTACACAGCTTTCCATGGTTTACCCCAGACGCTTCACATGCCTTGATTCAATCCACTGACAGCACGTCAACCCCGGTATACCACATCGCTCCAATTCACTCTATTCCTTGCCCTCCTTTCACCCTCCTGCATGTTCAGGCCCCGATCACACAAAATCTTTTTCACTCCATCTTTCCACCTCCAATTTGGTCTCCCTCTTCTCCTCGTTCCCTCCACCTCCGACACATATATCCTCTTGGTCAATCTTTCCTCACTCATTCTCTCCATGTGACCAAACCATTTCAAAACACCCTCTTCTGCTCTCTCAACCACGCTCTTTTTATTTCCACACATCTCTCTTACCCTTACGTTACTTACTCGATCAAACCACCTCACACCACACATTGTCCTCAAACATCTCATTTCCAGCACCTCCATACTCCTGCGCACAACTCTATCCATAGTCCACGCCTCGCAACCATACAACATTGTTGGAACCACTATTCCTTCAAACATACCCATTTTTGCTTTCCGAGATAATGTTCTCGACTTCCACACATTCTTCAAGGCTCCCAGAATTTTCGCCCCCTCCCCCACCCTATGATCCACTTCCGCTTCCATGGTTCCATCCGCTGCCAGATCCACTCCCAGATATCTAAAACACTTCACCTCCTCCATTTTTTTTCCATTCAAACTCACCTCCCAATTGACTTGACCCTCAACCCTACTGTACCTAATAACCTTGCTCTTATTCACATTTACTCTTAACTTTCTTCTTTCATATATATATATATATATATATATATATATATATATATATATATATATATATATATATATATATTATATATATATATATATATATATATATATATATATATATATATATATATATATTATATACATATATATATATATATATATATATATATATATATATATATATATATATATATATATATACACATATGCTGAACTAAAACACAGAAGGAAGAGGTTCCCTGTAAATGAATGACAACATTTTTTTAAATACAGAATCAGAAAGGCCTGGAATAAGTCTTGAAAACAATAAACTCACTGGAGTCGTAATTACGCGATTGTATCCGGTCTCTTGGTTTCCTTTAACTAGATGTAATGATGAGAAAATCTAGTTTCCTCACAAGCTAGGTTCGTCATGGGCCAGTACGTCTTCTGTTATTTGTTTGGCCTATGGATCTGTATCACATGAAAGAATGGATCTGTATTGCATGAAAGAACGGATCTGTATCACATGAAAGAATGGATCTGTATCACATGAAAGAATGGATCTGTATTGCATGAAAGAATGGATCTGTATTGCATGAAAGAACGGATCTGTTTCACATGAAAGAATGGAGCTGTATCACATGAAAGAATGTATCTCTACTGCATGAAAAATTGGATCTATATTGCATGAAAGAATGGATCTCTGTCGCATGAGGGAATCTTAAATGGACTGAAAATACAAATGGTACATCGGACTTTGAGAATTCATAGCACCAGATGATCTCATTGGATACGGGGAATGCCTCTTGCCAAATCACAGTGTTGTGATGCCTGGCTCACTCAGTGCAATTACCTGGAGGTAATTCTTTTAATGATTAATCAGAGATTAAAATTAATCCTCTGTGTTCCAGAACAACAGAGACAGTTTAGAATCATTGATTTTAGTGATCCATTGGTTGTCAAGGGTTACCCATATAGTAGAAAACGGTGTTGCAGTAGACCTTTAGGAAACAGCATCTCTTACAACACACACACACACACACACACACACACACACACGCGCGCGCACAGACACACACACACAGACCGCTTCAGCGAGGTAGCGCCAAGAAAAAAAGACATAAAAAATAGGCAACATTCGTTCACACTCAGTCTCTACATATAATGCTGTCGGAAAACGCCATCTCCCTTATATGAGTAGCGCAAAAAGGAGAATTATGTTGACCTCACTGCAGTTACTCCTCCGTTGTTTGAAGTCTTACGTACGAACACAGAACAACAGTAGTTCATCTCCCCGTTTTCTTTTTTCTTTTTTTTTTTTTCCAGTTTTCATGCCCGATCGACATTAGCTGGAAGCCTCGTCGTTCCAGGCTCTTCCATAACGCTGAATGTCTGCTTCTCAAACTGAAGGCCAAGCCACTGCTGGAGAGGAAGAGGGAAAAAAGAAAGAGAGAAGGAAAAAAGAGAGAGAATTTCTTCCTTCCAATAGCAAGGCAAAATCTCTCTCTCTCTCTCTCTCTCTCTCTCTCTCTCTCTCTCTCTCTCTCTCTCTCTCTCTCTCTCTCTCTGTGGGTTTGTGGAACTAACTATTACTGAGCCACGCCTCTGGAGCACAGACACATAAGTCTGGTCATTAAGGGTTTACAGGTAGACTAGGTCATGAGCAACCTAAGTCACGGGTAAACTAAGTCACAGGTCAATTAAATCTAAGGTAAACTACGTCGTAAGTAAACTAGTTCATTAATCTACCCGATTAATGTTAACTTATTATTAAGCAAAATTATTGGTGAACTAGGTTATGAGTTAACTAAGATCATGAGTAAACTAGTGAATGGATAAATTGGTTTATAGGTAAAATAAGTAACTGGAAAACGTAGGTATGGAATGAACTAAGTCATAGGTAAACTAAGTTGTAATTGAATCAGGTCATGAGTAAACTAAGTCATAAGTAAACGAGGTCTGGGATAAACAAAGTCATAGGTAGACTAAGTCATGGGTAAACTAAGTCATGGGTAAACTCTACCGTGTATACGCTCGATTATGGGTAAACCAAATTATAAGTAAATTAAGTCATGGGCAATTTCGGTAATGGAATTCATTTGACCGATTTTCTAGACACTGTGTTGTCAACTAAGTTCAACGTACGACGGTAAACTTAGAGATTCGGGAATACATGAGATTCAGTATGAGTTCGTGGATTGTTTTAATATGTGTGTGTGTGTGTGTGTGTGTGTGTGTGTGTGTGTGTGTATGTGATTTCTATCTATGGGTTACAGGGAGAGAGCTTTAAACTCGTGCGTGTGTGTCTGTGTGTGCGTGTGTGTCTGTGTGTGCGTGTGTGTCTTTAATGGCATAGTAATACTGTACAGTGAAGGAATTCTACACTTGCTGTAGGCTCCTATCACTTGAACTTTCTCTATTACCATATGTCGATTTAACCCACTGCATGATTACCTCGTTCACAATCTCGCCACCTAGTTCATTCCATTGAACTGCTACTCTTTTACTATAAATGAACTTCTTTTACTTCCTTTCCAACAAGTTTTTTGCTTAGTTACAAAGTGGGGGGAGCCACTGGCTGCTCTGTCCCCACATCTGATGAAGAACACTTCACTGTCTACTTCACCAGTTTAGTTTAAAAACCTTTAAAGTTGTGTTTCTCCTACTCTTCTCTCTTCTATAGTGGACACATCAATGGCCTCTAGCCTCTCTACCTACAACTAGAGTGTCTTTAATTCTGGTGCCAACTTTTCTATTTGCCTTCCTTTGCAAGTTCTTTTGGATCTTTTGAGTGGCTTTAGGTCCGGTGATTAAACTCGAGAAGCACATAATTTAGCTTTGGCTTTACGTAAGGTGTGAAGAGCTTGCTAAATATTTCCTTGTATTTATACTTGAAAGATATATTCTACTCTTTACAAGCAAATATTTTGGTCACTTGATCATTCTCCTTACATGGCACTCTAGCGACAGGCTAGGTGCAAAATCAATTCCCAAGTGCCTCTCTCTCTCTCTCTCGCACAGATTCTTGCATCCTATTTCCTGCTTGATGATATTCATATTGTGACCCTCTTTCATATGTCTCATCGTCATTACCTTATATTAGTTTCGGTTTGAATATCATCACTAATGTACCATATCAACTTTGGAATCTGTTTAGGTTCCCTTGTAAGACTGTGCCATTCTCCTTTCTTTCCACTTCCTCATGATGTCTTTGGGAAAGAGTCCATGCCATATTTACGCAGATAAAAGCGCAATGGTCGGAGAACAGAACCCTGTGGCACTCCAATAATGACCTAAACCCATTTCAAGAAGGTTGCTCTGTCATGCAAGTGAGGAGCCTTTATTCCCTTTCACTAAGATCATCTTTTTATCCATTGATAGAGTCCCGTCCTTATTTCTGCATGGTGGCCCAGCTTCCTGGTCAGCCTCTCATGCAGCACAGAGTCAAATACGTCCTGGCATTCCAGGTGTAAACAAGCCACCCAGCCTTCCATTTTGTCTAAAACAGAGCTCACTCTCTCGTAGAAATCTAGAAGGTTTGTGGTAATATATGACCTCTTTTCACTCAGGTAATTTCTTCTCTCTTAGAAATCGTTCGTTTCCTTTCTGATTATCTTTTCCAGGCGTCTCTTCTCTGTAGCTTTCGTGAGCGATAGATCGATAAGAATTTTGTCCCCTTTCCTTTCCCCTTGGACTCTGTCTTTCTCCAGGGACATCTTGAGTAGTATTCTGATTAATTCATCAATTGTTTGTGTACACTTCCTCAGCACATACGGTGAAGTTTCATCAGTACCATGAATTCACATGGGTCAAGACTTTCTAGTGATCTCTTAACATCTATTCTACATATCTCAATTCCTTTCAAACCCTCTTCCCTACTCCACCTCATGGTGTTGTGGGTCGTAGTGTCTTCCACTGTAAAACTCACTACATCCTTACATCATCCTCTACAGCTCATTTCCTGTATCCCTCATCCTAATTAGCTGCTCTTTAAGAGGCAATTCACTCCTAATGAATTTTTGGAAACAAGTTTTTGATCTTTTTTCCTAACGTACCTCATTTAATAGATTATTTCCAAACGTGTCTTTGTTCTTCCTTTCTTATCGTCCGGTGTGCTTTTTTTTGCACGATCTTTTACACCTTATAAATGCCTGTTTACTGTAGTTCTGGCCACCACCTACGCCACAACACTTTCCGAAACTCCATGTCTTTTTGACGTCTTCTATTGAGCTTTGTCTCTTCCTTAATCTCCCCTCTGTATGTCAGGGGGTAAAAGTGTTCATCTTTCTACTTCATTTGTTATGTTTCACAGAACCCTTCACCACAATGCCTTGGTTCTGGAAAATGAACTCCGCTCTTCAGTCTGTCAACCATAGAGACTGCTAAGTCTAGTGTTGTATGTACAAATATATGACCTCTTTAAATCTTGTCTTATATCTACGTTTTTCATTATCTCATTTACCACAAAATCATAAACAAGCATTACATGATCACTTTATCCATTTGGTTGTGTCTTATATGATATTTTCAATACCCATCCATTACATGTGAGGATGTGTTCTAGTAATGGTGGTATATAAGTCTTTCCCATCTTAGTGTGTTCACTGATTTGATGTATATGAAATTTTCCTGTATACTCTTTAATCTCTTGTCTCTCCATGACTTCCTACCTTCATGGGAAACCAAATTCCCTCAGTCTATCTGTTTAGAATTGAAATCTCCCATCACGAGTTATTTACCATCTCTAAGAAGTGCATTTTTTACTTTTTCATGTATCATGGTGAATGTTCCTTCACTTGTATCAATGTATATTTGTTCTGGATTGTTGTAATTTCATGGATTGTTATGTGATAGCAACTCCATTACTCACTCCATCTCCTCCTCACTCCATCACTACCTGTTACCACTTTCCCTCCTTACAAAACATCCTCTTATTCTTCCTAAAGTTTACTGATGAGACTCGCTTACCCCATCTCTCATTTGCTTTCTTTTCAATTCGTGCACCTTCCTCGTGACCTCCTGGCGATTTCAGTCAAATATCCCCTTCCCTATAAGTACCGACCATATACCACTCTCTTCTATTTCATTAACAACTTTACTTCGTCATTCCACCACTCAGTACTCATTCTAATCTGCCTACCTCCCACTTTTCGCATGCCACGCGCATCTCTCGCACACGCCATCACTGCTTCCCTAAATACCTCCCATTCCTCACCCACTCCCCTAGCTTCGTTTACTCTCACCTTTAGCCATTCTACGCTTAATATTTCAAGGTATTTCTTTAGACACATCTCTTTTCCAAGCTCACTTATTTTCACTCTTCTCTTCTTACCCAAGGCGTTTCCTCTTCTCCGAAAACCTCTGCAAATCTTCACCCTCACCTCCACAAGGAAATGATGAGGCATCCCACCAGCTGCCCCTCTCACCACGTTCACATCGAAGAGTCTCTCTTTTACACGTTTATCAATCAGTATGCAAACACTAATACCCCGTTAACCATCTTTCCAACTCACTTATGTATATTTGTGTAACTCCTTTTTAAACCAGATATTCCCAGTCAATAGCCCTTTTTCTTTCAGCTCACAACTCCACAAGCTCTTCACCATTCACAACACTAAATACCCTCATGCGCCCCCAGTTATAACCTTAACTTTCACATTACTCACCTTCGCATGTAAATCACTCATCACAAATACCTGATCTCCTGCATCAAAACTGCTGACGTATTTACTCTTGTGGCTCCCAAAACACTTGCCTCTCATCGTCTCTCTTTTCATGGCCAGGTGCATAAGCACTAATAATCATCCATCTCTGCCAATCCACGGCCCGTGAGTGCGTCATGGTCAGCAAGGCAAAGCGCTACACCACAGAGGCTAATTAAGAAATCATATCGGTTTGCTGGGAGGAGTACAACAGTGGACAGAGGAATTACTTAAAGTGTGATTGGCTTGGCCACAAGAAGAGGAGGAGGAGGAGGAAAACGAAAAAGACCTTACGTTAGAAGGAAGAAGGGAGGAGAGGAGAAGACTATGATTATTAAGCATCCATACTTCGACTTAACACTGAGCTAATCTTTGGAACAAGGAGGAACCGATTGACTGCAGGACACAAGATGAAGGAAACAAATGAGATTGAAATAAGATAATTCTTAAGCTTCCTTATTTTGACTTAACATTGTCAGAACTGAAAAGGTTCTTTGAGACATGGTAGGGAAGGACCGTTTGACTGCTGGAGACAAGATGAAGAAAGCAAGTAAGACAGAAACAAGAAAGATATGTGTAGAAATAACTTCAACAGTAGGTGAATGATGGAGGAAGGGAACAAGACACAAGAGAAGAAAAAGGTGAAGAAATGAGTGCCGGGAACATTAAAATGCTCTTCAACATATATATATATATATATATATATATATATATATATATATATATATATATATATATATATATATACGCCATATGAAAAAGAAAAACGAAGAAGAAATAAGGGTCCATAAAATTACCAGCTTTACACACACACTTTCCATTTCTGCAAAAGGAAAACAGCGAATCTAAAAACACCTCTATATGAATATACAGACATGAATACCCACACACACACACACACACACACACACACACACACACACACACAGGACTAATCGTCTTTAAGGTTCCCTGCCACAGGCCTGTGTGTGTGTGTGTGTGTGTGTATAGCAGCCATAGTCCCACAACGAGCATATTTGAAGAGCGGTACCAACAGGTCCCCTCATGCGGGTGAGGTGAGAAGAGCCCCGTGCGGAGGAGGAGGAGGGAGGAGGAGGCGGAGGAGGAGGAGAAGGGGGGAGAGGGAAGGAGGGAAGGAGAGAAAGAGAGGGAAGGAGGAGGAGGAGGAGGAGGAGAGGGAGGAGGAGGGAGAGGGAAGGAGGGAAGGAGAGAAACAGAGGGAAGAAGGAGGAGGAGGAGGAGGAGGAGGAGAGGGAGGAGGAGGGAGAGGGAAGGAGGGAAGGAGAGAAACAGAGGGAAGAAGGAGGAGGAGGAGGAGGAGGAGAGGGAAGGAGGGAAGGAGAGAAACAGAGGGAAGGAGGAGGAGGAGGAGGAGGAGGAGGAGGAGGAGGAGAGGGAGGAGGAGGGAGAGGGAAGGAGGGAAGGAGAGAAACAGAGGGAAGAAGGAGGAGGAGGAGGAGAGGGAGGAGGGGGGAGAGGGAAGGAGGGAAGGAAAGAAAGAGAGGGAAGGAGGAGGAGGAGGAGGAGAAGAAGAGGGAGGAGGAGGGAGAGGGAAGGAGGGAAGGAGGGAAAGAGAGGGAAGGAGGAGGAGGAGGAGGAGGAGGAGAGGGAGGAGGAGGAGAGGGAAGAGGGAAGGAGGGAAGGAGAGAAACAGAGGAAAGGAGGAGGAGGAGGAGGAGGGAAGGAGGGAAGGAGAGAAACAGAGGAAAGGAGGAGGAGGAGGGAAGGAGGGAAGGAGAGAAACAGATGCTCTGGACGCGCCTCCCGAGAGAGAGAGAGAGAGAGAGAGAGAGAGAGAGAGAGAGAGAGAATATCCGAGGCTCATCAATAGTTAAGAAAAAAAATATATATATATATATGTATATATATATATATATATATATATATATATATATATATATATATATATATATATATATAAAAGTAATCTTCCTTGACAACAATTATTATAATCATAAATCACAAAATTAAAAACCTCTTGGTTGAGTAGATTAAAATCCCTCTCCACAACATCAACACGAGGGAACATACAGGGAGGATACACGAGGGAGAAAACAGGGAGAAAAAAAGAAATAGATCACGCTTGTCTCAACTGAGAAGTAACACGATAGAAAATGTAGGGTGGTTCGCCTTCCACATCTCCCATCTGCCTAAGTTGAGTTTCCCTTCACCTGCCGCCCACGGCGATACATTCCCTTCTCCAACACACTTCCCTCCCTCCCCTTACCCTCCTCTCCCCTCCTCCCTCCCTAAGGCCTAAGGGAACTATGGGTTTTCGAGAAATTTCATTTTTCTTTTTTTTCCTCTCTTGCCTTCAGTACGATCGCCGTTACGGTTGTGGGTGGGGAGCGCCGCAGTCGCATAGCTTCCAGTAAGGTGTGATTGGGATCAGCTGAGGGAATGGCAAAGCTAAACACTCTATAGTGAGATGTGTGTGTGTGTGTGTGTGTGTGTGTGTGTGTGTGTGTGTGTGTGTGTATTTGTTATCTGTCTGTTTCGGCCCCCGTCCCTTGACCATGTATATATGTATGTATGTAAGTGGTTGTTTGTTTGCAATCATTTGTTGCTTGCATATTTGCGCCGCACTGGGGGTCTCTCTCTCTCTCTCTCTCTCTCTCTCTCTCTCTCTCTCTCTCTCTCTCTCTCTCTCTCTCTCATTCTCTCTCTCTCTCTCTCTCTCTCTCTCTCTCTCTCTCTCTCTCTCTCTCTCAAACAGCGTTCAGGCCAGACCAGCTCGCTTGGACCCTGGGGGTCTCTGTGGTCTGCGTAACTGTGTAACTCTCTCTCTCTCTCTCTCTCTCTCTCTCTCTCTCTCTCTCTCTCTCTCTCTCTCTCTCTCTCTCTCTCTCAAACACCGTGCAGGCCAGACCAGCTCGCTTGGACCCTGGGGGTCTCTGTAGTCTGCGTAACTGTGTATCTCTCTCTCTCTCTCTCTCTCTCTCTCTCTCTCTCTCTCTCTCCCCTGTACCCACGGGAAGTGAGGAATGCTCATATCCTCCTCCAACTCCTCCTCCACCTCGTCCCTTAAACGCATACCTCCATATTGATCCAGCCTTCGTTTCAGAACCCACAGGTTGCTTCCACCACACGCTGTACAACCTCGCCTGATGAACCCCAACCTGGTCTCTCTATCTCTATATTCCAAAAAGAATATATAGAATATAATAGCTTATATCACTCCGTGGTGTAGTGGTCAGCGGTCCTAACCGTGACGCTAGCTAATATTTCTCCGCGGTGTAGCGTTCCTGACTGTGACGCGTTTACGTGCCCGCTCAGCCCAGGGTCGAGAGCGTGGCGTAGGTTCGAATCCTGGTGGTTGCGGCAATAGGTCCACAGTCAACCTAGCTGTTCATCCATTCCGAAGGGTTGGTCGATGATATGGGCTCTAGGTTCGAATCCTGGTTGTTGCGGCTGTCGGACCACAGTCAACCTAGCTGTTCATCCATTCCTAAGGGTTGGTTGATGATATGAGCTCAGGCTAATATATATATATATATATATATATATATATATATATATATATATATATATATATATATATATATATATATTGTCCGTTCACATGCGTTAGCCTAATGGAGGTCGCGTCTGGCCTATCACGTCTGTCATAGAATTTCATTATACAGTCAAGACAGATTCAGGTATTAACAAAATTTTGCGCAACGACAAAGCTACGCGGTTTATACAGACCTTCACTACCACTCGTGGCGTAGTTCTTTCAGTGTGGTTAATGGGAGATGATTCAATAATACATCTCCAGATCAGAGAGTTGCAAGTGTCAGCTTAGAGTATCAATGGTTCAGTCAATATGATGGTTGATATCAATGGTTCAGTCAATATGATGGTTGATATTCAATGGTTCAGTCAATATGATGGTTGATATTCAATGGTTCAGTCAATATGATGGTTGATATTCAATGGTTCAGTCAATATGATGGTTGATATTCAATGGTTCAGTCAATATGATGGTTGATATTCAATGGTTCAGTCAATATGATGGTTGATATTCAATGGTTCAGTCAATATGATGGTTGATATTCAATGGTTCAGTCAATATGATGGTTGATGTCAATGGTTCAGTCAATATGATGGTTGATATTCAATGGTTCAGTCAATATGATGGTTGATATTCAATGGTTCAGTCAATATGATGGTTGATATTCAATGGTTCAGTCAATATGATGGTTGATATTCAATGGTTCAGTCAATATGATGGTTGATATTCAATGGTTCAGTCAATATGATGGTTGATGCCAATGGTTCAGTCAATATGATGGTTGATGTCAATGGTTCAGTCAATATGATGGTTGATGTCAATGGTTCAGTCAATATGATGGTTGATGTCAATGGTTCAGTCAATATGATGGTTGATATTCAATGGTTCAGTCAATATGATGGTTGATGTCAATGGTTCAGTCAATATGATGGCTGATATTCAATGGTTCAGTCAATATGATGGTTGATGTCAATGGTTCAGTCAATATGATGGTTGATGTCAATGGTTCAGTCAATATGATGGCTGATATTCAATGGTTCAGTCAATATGATGGTTGATATCAATGGTTCAGTCAATATGATGGTTGATGTCAATGGTTCAGTCAATATGATGGTTGATGTCAATGGTTCAGTCAATATGATGGCTGATATTCAATGGTTCAGTCAATATGATGGTTGATGTCAATGGTTCAGTCAATATGATGGTTGATATTCAATGGTTCAGTCAATATGATGGTTGATATTCAATGGTTCAGTCAATATGATGGTTGATATTCAATGGTTCAGTCAATATGATGGTTGATATTCAATGGTTCAGTCAATATGATGGTTGATGTCAATGGTTCAGTCAATATGATGGTTGATGTCAATGGTTCAGTCAATATGATGGTTGATGTCAATGGTTCAGTCAATATGATGGCTGATATTCAATGGTTCAGTCAATATGATGGTTGATGTCAATGGTTCAGTCAATATGATGGTTGATATTCAATGGTTCAGTCAATATGATGGTTGATATTCAATGGTTCAGTCAATATGATGGTTGATGTCAATGGTTCAGTCAATATGATGGTTGATATTCAATGGTTCAGTCAATATGATGGTTGATATTCAATGGTTCAGTCAATATGATGGTTGATGTCAATGGTTCAGTCAATATGATGGTCATTATTCAAAACGCGAATCAACAAGGCATCGAAACTTCGTCTTGGTCTTATGCAATAATGTTGCTCTTCGTGAGCTGCATTGAACGTATGTCCTGTTTCCTTACCTCGCCAACCTCATTAAAGTGGTGACTTTCGAACACACACACACACACACACACTGCTAGCATTGTACCCTCACACAGGGTTAGTAAATATGCCTCGCTCCCCCTCCCAGAAATTCTCTTTACATTACTGTACATTAATTACTTTTCCCCTTTCTCAAAGGATGATATATGATTCCCTCTATAGTATATCTGACGCACGTCTCACTACTTATATATGAACTTTGAATAGACACGTTTCTTCTTACGAATATCCTACACACACACACACACACACACACACACATGAATCACCTCCGGCCCACCTGGAGTCAGGCAAACATGGGTTCGAAACTGGGAGCAGCATTGAGCCCGCATCGAACCCAGGTATTCATCCTCCCTTGTGGAGCTAGTCGATAAATATAGGAATAAAAACATATATGTAACTTAAGAGACGGGCCAACATGAAGTGTCCATCAACAACAGGGTATACGAACCTTTACCACCTTTTGTGAAAGGCTGAAAAATTTGAGCAACTCGACAATGTAACCCACTATAGAGAAATGACTACCCGAAATGATTATAGAGAGCGTGTTAAGTGCACAACGTTCTGTATTCATATTCATATATCCGGATACGATACGAGATCCGGATAAATGCTGACTACAGACTACCGTGATCTTGACCGGAATTGAGCCTATGGAGACCCCGTGGCCTGCGTATGTAAGACGAAGGCTATTCTGTCGGGTTTTAGTCATCAAACGACCGTTTTCTATACCATAGGCTCAATTGTTATTTCTCTACCATGGGTGCTTACATCTCCAGCTTCCACAGAAATTTGTATGGGTTCGAATCCCCTGGTACTGGAGGATAGTCTATGTCGTAGAGAAGTATTACAAACCAGTATTACAAAAGGTGTGTGTGTGTGAGAGAGAGAGAGAGAGAGAGAGAGAGAGAGAGAGAGAGAGAGAGAGAGAGTTCCCCCCCCACCCCCCCACGTACGGTGCCCGCTGACCGCTTCATCACGCCAAACAATACCTGGTCATTTGTATCCGACGGCGGGCGGACCTTGTGTCTGCGTCCCTTCCAGAGGTATTCGGTGGGTGCCTCCTTCTCCCTCTCCCTCTCCCTCCATCTGGGCAGACCTACGCCGCCTGGCTCCAGGCGAGGTCTCCTGAATGGTCGGCAAGATGTGAAGACCCTCGTGTTGTGTGGGGTGTTTACGGGGGGGGGGGTTTGGGTGGGTGGGGTTTGGTGTGGGCAATGGATGAAGGAAGGAGGGAGGAAGGAGGAGGAGGAAGAAGAAGAGGGGTCTCTCTCTCTCTCTCTCTCTCTCTCTCTCTCTCTCTCTCTCTCTCTCTCTCTCTCTCTCTCTCTCTTTAGCACCCGAAACGTAACATTCTCCTCCTTAGAATGGTCTCGGCAGCTATCCAGGCTTGGTGTGTTGGAGACTCGCACGTACCTCAACTGGAAAGGCTGAGTGAGGCTGAACGCCGTGGGATGGGCTGGGTAGTCCATGACCTAGACAGATATTACGATTCCAGTGGGTAAACTGGAAACATTGGGTTTTACTTTCGAGCTTTTTCTTATGAGGTGAAGTCTCCTGGAAATGAATTCATCCTTGCAGAGAAGTTGAAGACAGCGGTATAATCTTTTTCCTGGAATATTCAGAACACCAAGATAGACAAAGATATCTCATTGCTTCTGTGTGTGTGTGTGTGTGTGTGAGAGAGAGAGAGAGAGAGAGAGAGAGAGAGAGAGAGAGAGAGAGAGAGAGAGAGAGAGAGAGAGAGAGAGACAGACAGACAGAGAGACCAGCGTGGATATTCTGGAAGAGGTAGCTGATGAGAAAGGCTTTATTGCAGGTCATCTTGAATGTCTTCATTTCTCGAGGTCAGCCTGGAAGCCTGGCCTCGAGGGACACGACCCCCGAGCCTTCTGGAAACTAAAACTTCGTCAGGATAGAAAGGTCCTCCTGGAAGCCATGAGTTGAGAGAACTTATGGAAAGCATAAACTCACTGGGAACCTTCCCCCTCCCCCGCCCTTTTAAAAGAACGTTACGCAAAGTAAAAGCATAGATAGATAGATAGATAGATAGATAGATAGATAGAGATAGAGAGAGAGAGAGAGAGAGAGAGAGAGGTAATCCTTCAAATTCATTTGACTGGAATTGATTCCATGGAAAGAACTAGATGACTCTAGCAGGACTTTGCCTAGCTATGCACATAACTTACTGAGGGAGTCCAGAAGGAACATACTCTCTCTCTCTCTCTCTCTCTCTCTCTCTCTCTCTCTCTCTCTCTCTCTCTCTCTCAGAGTCCAGATGGGGGAGTGCTCCCAAACTTTCCTCTGACGCGGCACAGAAAAACTTAATCTCAGAAGCAGACTTCCATTACCAGCTCGATCATATACGTAAGAGAGAGGACGTCTGCTATTGGTATGAAATGCTTGATCAGCTTCCTCATATATATATATATATATATATATATATATATATATATATATATATATATATATATATATATATATATATATAATCTTTACGTATACCTCTAATTTCTAAGTGTATTTCAAGCCATCATCAAGAATACGAAATATAACACCTGATTCTGAAACTCACCTCAATAGAATCTCTGACGTTCTTGAATCCTCACCTTTTTTGATTCACTGGTTTGTCCAAAACACACACACACACACACACACACACACACACACACACACACACACACACACACACACCTTAACACGGTGTTTACAGGGACGATACAAGACACCTGAAGTCTGCCTAAAAGTCCTCCCCTGACACTGCTGCCATCCTATCTCACCCCTTGCCCAACTCTCTCCCTCTCCACTGCAATTTATGATCTTTTCTTCTTCAGATTTACTCACAAATTTTCGCCTTTTGCACCCTCTCCTAAACTCCTGTCACCAGCATCTGCAGTCTTTTCCTCCATCTGGGATTCGATGCCACTAGCTAGAGTTGTGTTATCTGTAGTTAGTGTCTGATTCGATTCCTTAAGCTTCCTGACCACCCAATCCTCACCATACTATAGACCCATCCCTCGATGGAAGATCCCTTTCTAAACACCCTTTCCATGATGGGATTAAATAGCCACGGTGCCATCTTTGGTGCAGGCTCACCTCTTACCCGTAACCACTTACCCTCTCCTTTCCTACTCGCTTACGTGTCTTATTCTCCCACTCAGAACACCTCATAGCATTCAGTAGCTTTCTATTTTCCCTATATATCTGTAATACCTTCCTTAATATATCTGTAACATCCCTATCATAATCTCTCTCTAGAATCATAAATGCCGCATATAAGTCACTCTTTCCAAGTATTTTTTAGAGAATAGATGTATGCGAATGGGGCTTGTGTCTGTCTGTTCCCGGCGCTACCTCACCAGCGCGGAAAACGGCGGAGAATCGTGAAAGAAATTGAATATATATATATATATATATATATATATATATATATATATATATATATATATATATATATAGATAGATAGATAGATAGATAGATAGATATGATTAATATTCTAGAACTAATTACTCGTCATTCGACATCATGCTTAATATTCTAGAGCCAGTTACTCGTCATTTTAGTCCTTTGACTATCATTCTTGATCAAATCATTCCTCACTCGACTCCTATGATTAATATTCTACACCAAATCACTCGTCTTTCGAGACGTATGATTAGAATTCGAGATCCGATTATTCGTCACTCGAGTCCTAAGATTAATATATCTGTATCAAACGATTCACGGAAAAAAGAAGTATCACTTCATTCCAATCAAGATTATAACAGATGTATAACCGTATGATTAGAATCCTCGATCCAATCGCTCATCACACCCTCTCACCCTACGATTAACATTTCCAAATCAAATGATCCACCAAAAAAGTGACACTTCATTCCAATCAAGATCAAAACAGACATAACCCTATGACTAGAACCCTAGATCCAATCGCTCATCACAAACTCCTCTCCCCTCCCTAACGATTAACATTTCCAAATCAAAATGATTCACGAGTCTCACTGTATCCCAGCCAAGATCAGAACCATATATATATATATATATATATATATATATATATATATATATATATATATATATATATATATATATATATACATATATATAAGCTATCCCATACCCTCACCCACCCACACACACACGCCATCACTGAAGGGGGACGGGATCACCCCTCACCTTTCCTCCTCCTCCTCCTCTCTGGCAGCAGCACTCAGTGGGATTAGAGTGATACGCCATATCATTAGGTTGTTGTTGCCGTCCTGCGTCGGTGAACTGACGACCGTAATGTGAGTGACGCCCGCCCCACCAAAGTGCCATGAGAACCTTTGTTTATAAAGGGAGAGACGTGATGAAGGCGATGCCGGGGGCTCCCTTCTCTCTCTCTCTCTCTCTCTCTCTCTCTCTCTCTCTGAATCTATCTATCTATCTACCTATCGACCTATCTATCTATTATTTTCCATCCCTATCTATCGATCGCTCGATCTATCCATTTATCTATCTATATATCTTTCTGTCTCTCTCTCTCTATATATATCTTTCTATCTATCTATCAATCTATATATCTATCTATATGTGTGTGTGTGTGTGTGTGTGTGTGTGTGTGTGTGTGTGTGTGTGTGTGTGTTTGTGTGTGTGTGTAACTACCCTCACACTAGCTCTGCCTCACAGCAAAATCTCGTCACATGTATTCGTGGGTAGGTACACTCCCCCTTCTTCCTCTCTCCCTCTCTTGTCTTTAGACTTAAGATAACATTACGAGGGGCGCCATCACCTTGACTGAGACTTGGATAAGAATACACAGGGATAGAGATCACAATAGGCCTCGTGGTCTATGTCGAGTTTATCTGCTGGAAGGACAATACATGGGAGTACATAGGAAGGTACATATTGCCAGAAGGACAGTCCATGGGAAGGTACATATAACAGAAGAGCTGACAGTTAATGTCAAGGTTATCTGCTAGAAGGACAGTACATGACACAGTGCATGGCGAGGAAAGATAATAGTTGAAGTGATGGAACATGGCAAGATAATTTTGCTGGAGATAAGTACGTGGAAAAGGAAAGATAACAGGAGACCTGATGGAACTAGACAAAGTTATCTGTTGAAGGACACAGCATTACGGCGTATGGGAAGGAGAGCTAGCAGTTGAAGTGATGAGACACGGCAAGGTTATCTGCTGGAGGACACTGCATGGGAGTACATTGGAAGGAAAGATAACAGAAAACGTGATAACATGACACTTGATGGAATACGACAAGACTATATGCCGGAGGACAGGACGTTGGAAGTAGACAGATAACAGGAATCCTTTGGGATATAACAGGATTATATCTGTCGGAGGACAGTAACTGGGAGTGCAGTACGGGGCAAGAAGAGCTAACGAAAAATATGATCGTCCAAGACGAGGTTATATTTCTAGGCAGAAACAGGATAGTAAAGAGGGAGGGTGGGAAACTCAACAAGAACTCTACCCAAGACCCGACTTCATGGTGACCATTATTTTCTCTGGGTAGCAATCATTCTCTTAAGACCCCCAGTAAAACCACTAGCGGGTCTGACAATGTTAGCTAAGAGCTATGGCGCCCTCCCCTCTAACTGTCCTGGAAAACCGAGCTCGAAGACCTTCCCATTCAAGTTCGATGACGTCTCCATCCAGCCCGAAGAAAAGTCTTCAACCAGGCCAACGGCGTCTCCAGCACCCGACACACTTTGACGAGGCTGTACCAAACCAGGGAGGAGAAAGGCCGCCAGTATCCACCGTGATGGTCGGTCTTGCTGCCGTGTCCAGGACGCCGTCAGGGAGAGACTGACCTCCTGAGAATCCTAGAGAGAGAGAGAGAGAGAGAGAGAGAGAGAGAGAGAGAGAGAGAGAGAGAGAATTATCACGTATGCCAGACAGGAACACACAAGGATTTCGACAACCACATGAACCCACATCCAAAGACTCCGCGAACCATATAAATTGTCAAATTCCTTCATATACTTTTCATACATTCGTCGTCATTTTAACGTATAAACACTTCTAGATGGCGTCACGATTAACACTATACGTTTTCTACTTCTCTAATGAAAGTATACTCGTCTCGATATCCCAAAGTATGAATATGATATAAGTGGTGTTACCGGACTTCGCCTCCTCGAGGTTACAACTCGAGTCTAAAGGTCACCTTCGGTTCGGCTATATCACTGGGAGTACAGTATTATCAAAGAACGTTTCACTCCAAAGGAGTCTTCATCTCCCTGCTACTGCAATTAGCGTAGCTTGAGCCGCAGGGACCTTTAGAAAACTCCTGGGTAACACCAGGACTCTCTCGTATGTATATATATATATATATATATATATATATATATATATATATATATATATATATGCAGTTCCAGAGGTTTAAAGACTGTACCGTGGAAGGCCGAGGAACATTAGCTAATAAAAGTGGTTTTGCAAACCCCATTTTCTGTCGTCAGTCGAGAGTGCAAAATTAAGCCATCAGCCAGAGAATGGTGTTGTTTTTGTTACCCCCTTTGCGCCCGCCTGAGCGCTGCTAGCTAACCTCGCCCTCCACCACCTCCTCGCTCCCGCAAATTTTCGGACATAAAGCGAACGACGGTGGATCAGCGCACATTCAGAACAAGTCTGCTCCTCGTCCTCCTACTCCTCCTACTCCTCCTCCTCCTCCTCCTCCTCCTCCTCCTCCTCTTCCTCCTACTCCTACTCCATCTCCTCCTCCTCCTCCTCCTCCTACTCCTCCTCCTACTCCTCCTCCTCCTCCTCTTCCTCCTACTCCTACTCCTCCTCCTCCTCCTCCTACTCCTACTCCATCTCCTCCTCCTCCTCCTCCTCCTCCTCCTCCTATTCCTCCAGCCGAATTCACCTAGCAAGATCCGTGACGCCATCCATTGTATTTCAAATCTTCGTTATCTTGCGTTGGGTTTGGTGTTACGATGTGCTGTGACGTGCACAGTGTGGAGGAAGATGATGGTCTATCCGTAACGGTGTTGTGAGACAGTGACGATTGACGGATACGACGTCGCAAAACGAAAAGTGACAAATTAGAATACGATGATGATGGTTCTCGAGTCCAGCGATGGAGTTGCCAGAGCGCGGAGACAGGAGAGGTTGAGTGGATAGATGGCGGGTTTTTTTGAAGGATGGGAGAGATGGGAAGATGGGTAGAGAGAGTGGAAAGGGATAGAACATAATGCGAGGTAAGGATAGAAACTTACTGGTCAAAATGAACGCAAGTGTTTTAGGAATTTCTATAACTGTATTACCACTCAATATTTGGCAATCATTGCTCTAAAGTAACGTATGATGATGATAATGACATACAATATTGCCTTGGACGAGTTTGCCCAGCATTTAACATATGAGAAACCAGGAGTCGCTATTTTGTTTTTTCTTATTGTTCTCCCTCAGTTTCACAACCAGTAAAATTGCACTGGACGAACGAACAGAAGAGATGTCAAGAGTTGAAGCTTTTGTTTTTCATCCTTTTTTTTTTTATTCTTAATTCAGGGAACGTCTTCTGGCAACAAGCCATCCTAGCGGCAAGAACGCAGGTGCCAGCTGTTTGTTTTTAAGTGGCAATTATTGCGAGATTGTCCGTCCTTAACCCCCCCCCCACCCTCCCCTCCCCCCTACCCCTACCCCCCCTTTCGTCAAGATGACCAAATTACAACTTTTGTGCGAAAGTTATGCGGTGGTAGGAGAGAGAGAGAGACTCTCTCTCTCTCTCTCTCTCTCTCTCTCTCTCTCTCTCTCTCTCTCTCTCTCTCTCTCCCCCCCTAAAAAAAAAGAAAAAAAGAATTGGCCCTTATCTCCACAGCTCCCTAATCCATGCATTGTAATCCCCCGGATTCAATCACATCTGGGAGGCCGCTCCTATCGGCAAGACGGTGTTATCATCATTATCATTACAATCATCATACCTTAATTAGGAGTCGATTCAGCTGGGTTAAGTAAAGCCATTCCAATCCCCCATTGATCTCAGGAAAACCCGGGAGATGGAAATGGGAGATTTTGGCTAACCAGACCAGACGAGAGTGAGGAGCGTCCATCTTGAAACTATCTGTACTACGAGGACACACGAAATAGAAAATGTACAGAAGCAGGTTAGGTCAGGTTAGGTTAGGTTAGGTTAGGTTAGGTTAGGTCAGGTTAGGTTAGGTTAGGTCAGGTTAGGTTAGGTTAGGTCAGGTTAGGTTAGGTTAGGTTAGGTTAGGTTAGGTCAGGTTAGGTTAGGTTAGGTCAGGTTAGGTTAGGTTAGGTTAGGTTAGGACTGAAAAGGAAATGGCTTCTGAAATGGAAGTATAATAATGATAATGATAATAATGATAATTATTATCATTATTATTATCATTATATTATCATTATATAATTATTATTATTATTATTATTATCATTATTATTATTATTATTATTATTATTATTACTATTATTATCATTATCATTATATTATTATTATTATTATTATTATTATTATTATTATTATCATCATTATTTATCATTATTATTATTGTCACTATTGTTATTACCATTACTAGTAGTAGTAGTAGTAGTAGTATCATACCGGGAATAACAATGATGATGATAACACTGATGATAATAGTGATAATGATAATGATAGTGATAATAATGACTCTATGGTATAACCATTGTAATTATAAGATTTCATATTGAGAAAATATTTGTCCTCATATTTCTACAATGATCTTTGATTATTGTAATTGCATATTCGGAGACAACTTCTTGACTTTGGAAAGTCATTAGCCTAAAGCCTCATTATTTTCTGTTGATAACAACTATAGATATGTGCTACCCTGTGGTGGTGCAGTGGCTGAGAAACTAACCCCGGATCTTGAGGCCCCGGGATCGAACTCCAGCTTTGGCTCTGTCTTTTAAATCAAAGATTTGTGGTACCCCCATGAGTGTTGACCTCTCGCCTCGTTAAATAAGTAATTACCATGGATGCTTGAGACATATCGATCTTTGGCTATTGGATCGGCACGGCATAGCTTAGTTCGAGACGCAGGATCGCTTGTCTTCTGTTCTTCCTTCAGCAGACACAGCAAAATAAAGTGATTTGAACAATTTCTATCAGTTCTATCACATATGGCGCCAATTTGGGATACTATATACGAGCGCAGTACGTATCAAAAGAATCGTTTATCTATTTTGGTCAAATATGGACGAAATGTTGACGTAATTTTGGCTTATTTCTCTTATGTCTTGATGGTAGTGTAACATAGGCATTAGTAGTATAACATACATAGGCTTTGACTAATGTCAGTCATAGAGATTCTCTTTTAACAATGTAGTAATTTTGACAGGTCACGTTATTCATATGTTTTCTTATTGGACTGTAAATCTATATACATACAGTCTAACATTATGGACATTTCAACGTACTGAATCCATACACTGTTGCCTGTTATGGAAAGGTCATATGAATAAGTTTTAACTTGTATTGATTTTCCACTACGCTACATTGAATTTGATTAGGTTAGTTAGGTTAGGTTAGCTTTAGTAAATTTAATTCAGGTAAGTTTCGGTTAGGTTGTTCGGGTTTCGATTAGTTTTAGCAACATTCGATTAAGTTAGGGTATATTGATTTAGATTAAGTTGTCAGCTTTGGTTAGTTTATATTAGGTGCGCGTATGTTAGGTTTGTTCAAGTTGGGATAGATTTGGTAACATTGGATGAGGTTAGGTTAGGTCACATTTGCCTAAGTTAAGTTGGATCAGGTTGAATTAGCTTATGCTAGGATACGTTGGGTTAAACTAGATTCAATTAGGTTAGATTAGGTTTACAATATCCTCGGGCAGTTTATATACTTGGTTATGTTAGGATAGTCTTAAACTGATCTATATTTAGGACTAGGCTATGTTATGCTAGGTTTCAATAGGTTAAGTTGAGGCTAGGTTAGGCTAGGTTAGGTTAGGTTAGGTTAGGTTAGGTTAGGTTAGGTTAGGATTCAAAAGAGTTTTGTTTAGATACCCACTGCCAAATTATTTTGATTTTCGAAACGCCAGTAATGTTCTTAAGAAAGATAGGAAAGTAAAACATTTTTTTCATTTGACTGAGAATCAATACAACGAAGTCTCTTGTAGAACGTACGTTTATCTTAAATGTGTAGAGCCAAGTAAAGACACTGTCCAAGATGATTATAACACTGTTTCGTCAGTCAGCGTTTTGGAGGTCAGCTGCTGTGTGGCATCGAGGGAGATAGATGTCTCTGACTATCTGGGAGGCGTACGATGTACAGTACATATCATATGTTGAGGGAGAAACACCACAGACAACACAGTCGCTTATGGATAACAAGATATATCTTTCGATGTTTCGTTCTCTGTGTCCTGGGTAATCTGGGCAGGTGCTCTGTCTGTGCCCCAGGTGAAAGTACAGGTATTTCTGTCCTAGACAATAGGGTTGGTGTCTTTGCCTCGGGTATGTAGGGCAGGTGTCTACACCCTGAGTAATACAGACTAGGTATTTGTCCCTTGAGTACACACAGACCAGGTGGGTGTCGCTTAAGTATACAGGCCAGGTGTTTGTGCCTTCTCTAAATAAGCAGTGTGCTTGTCGCCCTAGTAGTATATAGGAGGGTGTTGAGAGCACACAACATACACTTGACACCATCATCTTCGGGACGGCCACTGAGAGACAGACACCAAACAGAAGGGGTGGCCATCCAAACTCTACGTGCTAACACGATCCCCCACCCCCAAGTCTTGCTGTCATGACGCCCCTAATAGAACGAGGTAAATCTTACCCTCTATCCCTGTTGATTGGGGACAAGAGGTGGAACTGTTCAACTTCCCATCCGAACCAAATTTACTTCCCTAGCCAACAGAGGACAAGAAAGTGCATGTGAGTGAAGGGGAGAGGAAACAATGGGCGGGTGGTGTTGGGCTTGGCTTTTGCCTCTCTGTCACAGCGCAACTTTGCTGACCTGAAACCCTTGTTGGCAGTTGGAGGGAGGAAGAGAAGAGGAGAGGGTTGGGAGGGGAGGGGGAAGGGAAGGAAGGCAGGAGACTCGAGCCAGCCTCTGCATGTACCCGATCGTGTCAACAAGAGGTACATGAAGCTGTTGAGGGAAGAGGGTGGGCAGGTAGCGAGTGGGGTCCACCAAGGGTGTTACCGGTCTTGTGGTGATGGCTAATGTTTAAGTCAACATCATAAAGCCCGATAAAGTGCGTGGTGGGGGGAAAACACTCCTGCTACAGACGCAGACATCAGGTAGAGAGAGAGAGAGAGAGAGAGAGAGAGAGAGAGAGAGAGAGAGAGAGAGAGAGAGAGAGAGAGAGATCATGCAATTAGCTCCCACCCTTTCCAGTGCTTGTTCATGTCTTTTCTTTTTTTTTTGTTTCGGGTTCTGGAACATTGTCGTTATTTACTGGATCGGGGAAAATGAAGAGACGGCCAAAAGTCTGGAAAGTTGTCTATTTGATGGTTACATTAGAATTCGTAGACCTAAGGCAATTGATTGCAATTGATTGGTGGGCTCAATGACAAATCAGTAGCCTAATCGGTGAAGGATTATTCCAGTGTACAGCAGAAAACTACTACTACCTCACTTGATTCATTGATGCCTGGAATAAACCACGACCAACGTCTACTGCACAGAAGTACCACATAGACACATTCCAGGCTGCTAGAGTCACAGATGGGAACTTTTCCAGACGTCTGTCGTCCAGTCCTTTACTGTATGGATGGCGCAAGAACTTAAGAAAAGATAGTAATCACACTGGATGTCTCTTCTTCACGTACCAAACTTTTGTTACAAAAGGATTTCCAATATCTTTAACCAGGTGTATGCTGGAGGCTGCGAGAGTGTTCGGAACTGAATTTCCAGGAATAATCATGGTACCTGTTCAGGGAAGGACCCAAATGACTATGTATAGAACTCTTACATCTGAATCTTCACATGGATTATTGACATCCTTTTAGATGTCTTACCTTACCTTACGTATCCCTTAGGTGTAAGGGTCTCTGGTTGCTAACCTCGTAGCTCGTTTTGTGTCTAACGTTTTCTGGCAAAGAAGAACCATATATGAGTTGGTTAATGAAACTATTTCGTGAATGAAACTCTTGTGTTATGACGAGTTGATGATCTTGATAACTGTTCTTGTGTGATGCGGTAAATTTACTTGAACCTTTCACGGATGAAGGAGGTGAGACTCCCAAAGTGGCTCTTGGTCTATCATTCCTTGGCAAGTAGGCAAAGGATAGAGGTATTTAGGATCATCATTAAATGCAAAACATGTTTCCCTTACAGTTTTATGTTCCAAATTTTTCATGACTATAACTCAAGTACGAATGCGATCACTCGTGAATCAGGGAATATGACTTAATTAAAGAGGGACGTGGGACATCATGTAGGACATTCACAAACGAAAAAAGTGGTTAGCGTTCCTGACCATGAAGCAATCACGGGCCACCCCGCCCAGGGTCGAGCGTATAGGTTCGAATCCTGGTTGTTTGCGACAGTCGGTCCACAGTCAACCCAGCTGTTCATCCACTAGTATGGGTTGGTCGATGGAATGGGTCCCTGTCTCAGGCTAGGGTATATGTATATGTGGCGTTAATGGGATGGCTTTGATTACGGCCTCATTTGCCCGTGCCGTCTCAACCAACACAACGAACCACCCATACCTCGTTTGATAGTAAAAGGGGGCGGCGGAAGGCGGGTTGGTGTTTCGCTACATGGGAAGTTCTACCACCCATTGTTCTCCACCACAGTGTTCGAGCCCCTCATCTTCACACCCAAGGTGTCCAGTAAACTCATCTTCTCAGGTCATAGGGAGACAGGAAGCCACAGGTGTGCTAATTAATACCAGAATCATCAGCAGACGAGGCAAAGTCGATAGGTTATCTATGAGGAGGATAATTATAATTATATTATTATTGTTGTTATCTGTTTCGAGTCGTATGGCTAGCAGGAAGCAGACTCAGTGAACAGAAGTGAATACTCTAGAGAATTTGGATTCAGTGTTAAGGAGACCCAAAGAAGAAATAAGTCTATAACCATGAGTGTGACACACACACACACACACACACACACACACACACACACACACACACACACGTGTAGTCGAGCCCCTGGAGCGGGTTTATGTTCTCGTCAGCGACTTTTCTGGCGGAGGAGACGCGGAACTGCGATCGTGTGTGTGTGTGTTGCTGGAGAGGCGATCCTCACAGACAAACGAAGGATACACCATCCTGTACCTGCCTTCATCCCTCCTCCTTCTCTCTCTCTCTCTTGACACCTTTCCTCTGCCTCCTAAAACTTTGTATTTTTTCTTTCCCCTTTTACTCTCTCTCTCTCTCTCTCTCTCTCTCTCTCTCTCTCTCTCTCTCTCTCTCTCTCTCTCTCTCTCTCTATCTTACCTGGGAGTATTTCCAGTAGCCAAAAGTGATCTCCCTTCTTTTTTTCTTTTTTTTTCAATACTTTTTCTTTTCCTTCGCATAGAATATGTATATATGTATATATATATATATATATATATATATATATATATATATATATATATATATATATATATATATATATATATATATATATCACGTCATCGCTTCTTGAAGCCCACCTTACCTCATCCTCATAACCACCTCATCCCCCTTCCTCCTTCTCTCCCGCCTCCTAATCCTTCCTCTTGCCATCCCCAACACATATATCCCTTGGATATATGACCAGATTGAGACCACATATATTCTCATTATACGTAATGCATCCTCTTCCTCTCCTCCTGAATTCACCCAGCTGTCCCTCTAGCCTCTTCCTCTCCCTCCTCCTCCTCCTCCTCTCCTCCTCCTCTTCCTTCTCCCCCTTCTCTAATATACATTTCCCGGGCAACGTCTTCAGACGGGCAGGCAAAGCCGGGACACACAACCTCACAAGGGTCTGTCTTGGGACATGTCGCGAGGTGTCCGAGACTGAAACCCGTCTCATGTTTATGTATGAGTCTGGGGGAGGGAGGGCTCCGGGCTTTGTAGGAGTGGACGCGGACATTAGAAACTCATTGTCTCACCCCAGCACACTACCAGGACCTGGATGTGACGCATTTGTCCTCCCAAAAGGAAGCTCTGGTATTCATCCACCGGCTCGAGCCACTTTCCAGACAATGACGGGGGTGAGGGAGAGGCTGGGGAGGAGCTGGGGAGAATTCGTGTTTTCAGTGCCGGACAAGAGTGGGTGGTGGGGCTTGAGGCAAGAGGGAGTGTGTGGGGAGTGAGGGGGAGGAGAGGAGAGGGCCATATCTCTCTTTTTTTTCCCCTAGTTGAGGTGGGGAATTGATGTCCGTGGCAAGGCATTTTCAGGCATTTACGAGGGTAACAGTTATGAGGGTGGGCGAGCGTGGGGTTTCGCCTCTCTCTCTCTCTCTCGCAGACCCTGTGTGCCAGGTAAGCCACATTGTCCAGGGGCATACACTCGGGAAAATCATCCTTCGGAAGACGTTTGTCTGACGTGCAAGCAAGACTGCTGCTGGCGAGGTACGGTGGAGCTCTGGGGGCCTGGTAGACATGACACACACTCGTCTGGGGAAATGTAAATGTTGTTATGGATTAGATTTATTCGCTTTATGTACACGTGTGTGTGTGTGTGTGTGTGTGTGTGTGTGTGTGTGTGTGTGTCTGTTTGTGTCTGTGTGCGTGTGTATGTATGTGTGTGTATATATATATATATTTTTCTTCTTCTTTCAAACTGTTCGCCATTTCCCGCATTAGCGAGGTAGCGTTAAGAACAGAGGACTGGGCCTCTGAGGGAATATCCTCACCTGGCCCCCTTCTCTGTTTCGTCTTTTGGAAAATTAAAAAAACAAAACAAAAGGGGAGGATTTCCAGCCCCCCCGCTCCCTCCCCTTTTAGTCGCCTTCTACGACACGCAGGGAATACGTGGGAAGTATTCTTTCTCCCCTATCCCCAGGGATATATATATATATATATATATATATATATATATATATATATATATATATATATATATATATATATATATATATATATAGCATCTAATCATATCGAAGTCAGAGAGAGAGAGAGACTGGACGAGCGCAATCCACATGTTTCCCTTTGACGCCTGACAGGAAAAAAGATAATTTGTCCTCACATGACTGGCACAACGTCTGCCGTGTTCCCCTTCATTGCCGTGTTCCCCTTCATTGCCGTGTTCCCCTTCATTGCCGTGTTCCCCTTCACTGCCGTGTTCCCCTTCATTGCCGTGTTCCCCTTCATTGCCGTGTTCCCCTTCATTACCATGTTCCCCTTCATTACCATGTTCCCCTTCATTGCCGTGTTCCCCTTCATTGCCGTGTTCCCCTTCACTGCCGTGTTCCCCTTCATTGCCGTGTTCCCCTTCATTGCCGTGTTCTCCTTCATTAACGTGTTCTCCTTCATTACCGTGTTGTTCATTGCCGTGTTCCCCTTCATTGCCGTGTTCTCCTTCATTACCGTGTTCTCCTTCATTACCGTGTTGTTCAGTGCCGTGTTCCCCTTCATTGCCGTGTTCCCCTTTATTGCCGTGTTCCCCTTCATTACCGTGTTCCCCTTCATTGCCGTGTTCCCCTTCATTGCCTCCCGTCTTCTGGGCCATTTCTTTCATCCCGTCACTGCTGCCACACTCTCTTCCAGGCCATTTATCTCTCCTTTCATTGCTTCCCTCCTCTTCCAAGTCATCTCTTAATTCTCTCATTATTTCTCTGTCTTATGAGGGTCATCTCTTTAATCTTTCTGTTTCCTCAACTCTCCTCTGTTCCACAAATCTTTCTCATAGCTTCCCTCTCCCTCTCTCTGTCTCTCTTCTTTTTTTCTTTTTTTTTTGTCTTTTCCCTTTCGTGTATATCCATCATCCTCGCACCCTCTTCCCCCTTCTCCACTTTTCTTATCTGATCTCTCATTTCCCTAATTCGCCACCCTCCCGAGATCTCTCATTTTCTGCCATCACCTCACAGCTTCTTTCCCCGCTTCCTTCTGCACTATTTGTCTCACTTCCTTCCTCTACTTTCTCTGCTTTCACCTGTGCTGTGTTGTCTTTCTTCCTTATGTCTCTCTCTCTCTCTATCTTCATTCATTATTCCATCCGAGACAAGTTGATCTTCAGTTTTCTGACCCTGTCTCTCTCTCTCTCTCTCTCTCTCTCTCTCTCTCTCTCTCTCTCTCTCTCTGTGTCTCATCTCTCTCTCTCATCTCTCTCTCTCATCTCTCTCTCTCTCTCTCTCTCTCTCTCTCTCTCTCTCTCTCTCTCTCTCTCTCTCTCTCTCTCTCATCTCTCTCTCTCATCTCTCTCTCTCTCTCTCTCTCTCTCTCTCTCTCTCTCTCTCTCTCTCTCTCTCTCTCTCTCTCCCTCCTGCTTTTAAGGGGACTGCACACACATCTTTCTTTTTCTTTTCCCTAGTTAAGTAGTGTTGAGGCCATGCGTCTTATCATCTTCTATACACTAGCTTATCACGTCTGTATCATCACCCATGACCGTCTGTACTTCCCCAGCCGCTGTCCACCATTAGTACGCTCCACTGGAAAAAAAAAAGAGGGAAACTATTCACACAGACCACCTTATATTCTCCACTAGAAAAGAAAAACTATTCACATAAAGCTTCTTCTCATACGCTCCACTGGAGAAAAAAAAGGAAAAAATTCACATAGACCACCTTGTATTCTCCACTAGAAAAGATAAAGTATTTGCATTAAGTTTCTTCTCGTGCGTCCCACTAGAGAAAAAAAGGAAAAAATTCACATAGACCACCTTGTATTCTCCACTAGAAAAGATAAAGTATTCGCATAAAGTTTCTTCTCGTACGCTCCACTAGAAAAAGGGAAAATAGTCACAAAGACCACCTTATATTCTCCACTGGAAAAAGGAGGGAAACTATTCACATAGACCACTATATATTCTCCACTAGAATTGATAAAGTATTCACATAAAGCTTCTTCTCTTACGCTCCACTGGAAAAAGGGAAAAAATTCACATAGACCACCTTAAATTCTCCATTGAAAAAACAGGGAAAAATTCACATAAACCCCCTTATATTCTCCACTGGAAGAAGGAAAGAAGCTATTCACATAGACCTCCTTATATTCCCCACTAGAAAAGATAAAGTATTCACATAATGCTTCTTTCCAACTCTCCACTGGTAAAGAAAAATAGGGAAAATATTCACATAGACCATTTTCTTTCTTCCCTCATCCAGAATAATGTTGGAATATTCTGCTAAATGGAAGTGATTTTGGGTAAGAACTCTCGTAGCCACCAGACCTTTCCGGGCGATCATCCCACGTGATATACTTGAAAACTTAGCCCTAACGGCTCACTTGGTGTGATTTGGTTATGAAGTTTATGTATGTACGTGCGTGCGTGTGTGTATGTGTACACCTGTTTGTGTCTAAGTTTCTGATATATATATATATATATTTTTTTTTTTTTTTTTTTTTTTTTAAACTATTCGCCATTTCCCGCATTAGCGAGGTAGCATTAAGAACAGAGGACTGGGCCTTTGAGGGAATACCCTCACCTGGCCCAATTCTCTGTTCCTTCTTTTGGAAAATTAAAAAAAAAAAACGAGAGGGGAGGATTTCCAGCCCCCCGCTCCCTCCCCTTTTAGTCGCCTTCTACGACACGCAGGGAATACGTGGGAAGTATTCTTAATCCCCTATCCCCAGGGATAATATATATATATATATATATATATATATATATATATATATATATATATATATATATATATATATATATATATATATATATATCATTCTTGATCGCCGTTTCCCGTATTAGCGAGATAGCGCCAGGAACAGACAAAGGAAAGTCGCATCCGCGTGCTGTCGTGTGTAATGCACCGAAACTACATCTCCATCCACAGTCAGATCCCCACAGACCATGGTTTACCTCGGACGTTTCAAATGCCCTGATTCAATATACTGACAGCAGGTCGACCCCTGTATACCATATCGTTCTAATCACTCTATCTCGTGCGCACCTCTCACCCTCAGGCATGTTCAGGCCCCGATCGATCATAATCTTCCCTCCATCCTTCCACCTCCAATTTCAACTCTCCATTGTCCTTCTTCCCCCACCCCCTCCTTGTTCCCCCCACCTCCGACACATATATCCTCTTGGTCAATCTTTCCTCACTCATTCTCTCCATGTGCCCAAACCATTTCAAAACACCCTCTTCTGCTCTCTCAACCACACTCTTTTTATTACCACACGTCTCTCTTACCCTTTCAAACCACATCACACCACATATTGTCCTCAAACATTTCATTACTGTCATATCTCCCTTCCTCCCTACATCCTCATCTATAGCCCTTACCCTCCTACCCGTATATCACTGTTGGACTAATATCCCTTCAAACATCAATTTTCGCCCTCCAACAAAAATCCTCCAAAACTACAGTAAAGTTTATTTACCTTAGTATGTCCTGGGCACATGGAATAGATGATGACGATTTACCTTTTGGAATCAAGGACTCGAACCCGGTCCAACGCGTGGCACACCGGTACGCTGCCCATTGGACCACAAGGTGATTTGATCGTAATTACGACCATAGCGGGCACGAGCATTCCCAAGCCGCTCAGGCCATGTGATGTGAAGGGGGGGGGGGGGATTTCGTGGGCCTGAGATGGAAAGCTTTCTGTCGCTTCGCTGACAATGGATAGCGTACCGGCCTGCCGTGAGGTAGGACTGGGTTCGAATCCTCCTCGCCCATAGTTAAATCGTTTTATATGTATATATATATATATATATATATATATATATATATATATATATATATATATAGATAGATAGATAGATAGATAGATGGATAGATTTCCCTCCAAACGTACTTGATCGCCATTACCCGCAATAACGTAGTAGCGCCAGGAACAGAAGAATACAGGCCATAACCGCTCACATCCCTCCTCTCGCCGTCGTGTGTAGACGGATAGATTAGATAAATAGATGAATAGATAGATGGACACGCGTCAGTGTTTGGGGGTTTCCAGGAATTCCTCTCGTCTCTCGTTCTGGCTGAGATGTGAGTATTTTCTCCGCCTGCAGAGCGCCTTTGTACCGGCGGGAACTGAGTCTTCTGAAAGGCCGTCCTGTGGGGGCTTCAGGAATGTCCTTAATGAATTTCAGGCTCGGGGGGGGGGGGGTCGGTCTTCCTGGTGGTATCACGCCTGCTGAAAGATAGGTAGGAGGGTGGGTGGTGGTGGGGGAGAGAGAGAGAGAGAGAGAGAGAGAGAGAGAGAGAGAGAGAGAGAGAGAGAGAGAGAGAGAGAGAGCTTACTGGTAACCAAGCAAAACACTCAGCTGAAAGCCAAGGGCAGATAGATAGATAGATAGATAGAGAGAGAGAGAGAGAGAGAGAGAGAGAGAGAGAGAGAGAGAGAGAGAGAGAGAGAGATTGCTTACTGGTAACCAAGCAAAACACTCAGTGTTGATCCCAAAAGCTTCGTACTCTGAAACTTGTCACTTCAGTATTCTACACTTATTGATAACCTTATTTTGGTCTTATTATATTCTTGATATTTGGTCGTTAGTGGCGTGATCAACATGACGTCCTTCCAGTGATCTGGGATCTTATTACCGTCCCCCAGCAAGTAGCCTCATCATAGATCAATAGATCGTTCTGTTCTTCTCGTACACTCTTATCAATAAATCATTCTGTTATCTGGCTTTCTCGTGCACTCTTGTCGACCGACCTCCAGGAGATAATCTTGTTCTAAACCATCTTGTCTTTGTTCTCTGTTCTTCCCATAGGCTTACATGTATTCATCATCCATAATATAACCTCGTCATAGACCATCCAGCCTCCTTTCAGTTGTCTTCCCATTATACTCACATGCATTGTCTCTTAGGGTATATCCTCTTCATACACCATTAGGTCTCTTGTCACCCGTCCTTCCCATGTACTCCCATGTACTGTCCTCTAGTATTTATCCTCGTCACAGACCATCAGGTCTCCTGTTATATGTCCTTCAATATACTCACATATACTGTCCCACAGCAGACAACCTCTCCATAAACAGTTCGTGTACCATTTGTCCCTCCCATAATCTCGTTATGAACCACAAGACATTGCCTTACAAGACATTGCCGTATTTGTCTCTCTCATCTACTGTCCTCCAGCAAATAACTTCGTCAGAAAATATCAGGCTTTGTGTTATCTGTTCTTCCCATTCACCACCAGCAGATAACCTTGTCATAGACCATCAGGTCTTTTGTCATCTTTTCTCTCCCATGTACTCTTACTGTACTGGTCTACAGTAGATCACCTTCTCATAGACCATCAGGTCTTCTGTCATCTTCTTCTCCCATGTACTCCAATTGCACTGGTCTACATTAGATGACCTTCTCATAGACCATCAAGTCTTTTGTCATCCTTTGTCTCCCATGTACTCTTACTGTACTGGTCTACAGCAGATGACCTTGTCATAGACCATCAGGTCTTTTGTCATCTTTCTCTCCCATGTACTCCTACTGTACTGGTCTACATTAGATAACCTTGTCATAGAACATCAGGTCTTCTGTCTTCTCTTTCTCCTATGTACTCTCATGTACTGTGTCACAGCAGCTGACCTTGTCATAGACCATCAGGTCTTCGGTCATTTTTCTCTCCCATGTACTCCCATGTACTGTCCCACAGCAACTGATTTCGTCAAAGACCATGAGCTCTTCTCTCATCTGGCTTTCCCCTTGCAGATAAAGCAGTATGTATCTGGGAGTCCGACATTACTCATTCCTTCCCTGAAATACTGAACACAACACAGAGAGAGAGAACAAAAGCATCACGTTTATCAATGAACAATGACTGCACGAAGAACGAAGAGAGAGAGAGAGAGAGAGAGAGAGAGAGAGAGAGAGAGAGAGAGAGAGAGAGAGAGAGAGAGAGAGAGAGAGAGAGCAGTGAATGGTATGGGAAGCCGTCGACGATCAGCGGGCCGGGTGATTTGCCTAATGTGCCTGCGAGGGGTGGCGGAGGAGGTGGGTGAGGCGGAGTGAGGGGCGGGAGGTTGAATGACAAATTTACCCTGATCAAGATGAGACCTTCTGCTCCCCGCCCACCAGGGAAGCATGCTGGCGACAGTAATTGATCTTTGCCCTGGTATGGTTCAGCGTCCCAATACTGTTCCTTGCTCCACTTGTTACGTCTAACCATTCTGAGGTTTGATCGTCCATCAAAACTCTTTGTTTACGGCCTGTCAACCAATTTCCTATCCACTGAGGTACATTGTACCCCGTCAATGAAATGTCGATCAATTTTTGCTAGGAATCTTTGATGCGGAACATTTTTGAAAGCTTTTTTGAAAGTTTAGATAGATAACGTTGACTGCTTTACTTTCGTTCTGTATGTTGATTATATCATTAAAGAAATCAAGCACACTTGTCAGACATGAGCGATTTCGCCGAACACCTTACTGAGAATGGTTTGTTAAGTGGTGGTCCTCTAAATGGTTTACATTTCCATTTCGAATGATGGTTTACGCAAGTTTCCCAACCACAGACGATGAACTAATAGGGCGATAACCTTTGAGCAGTGACTTAGCTTTTTTTGAATATCGGTGATACATTGATGAACTTCCATTCTTCGGGAATTTTTCACGTAGTTAGTAACTTATCGAAAAGGGCAGTCAAGGACTTATATCTCATTTTTCGCCTCTTCTTTTTCCTTGGATAAAACGTTATCAAAACCTGCCGTTTTATTCATCTTCATTCGTTAATTTCTGAAAGTATGTCTTCAGCTTCCATGTCAATTTGTTAAAGAACGTTCCTCTCTGTTATCAGTGAAACTTGATTCAGGACATAGGTTGTGCCTTCTGTCGTAAATACAAATGCAAAAAAAAAAAAGAAAATAGTTTCATATTTTTGCTACGACTTCGTTGTTTTGAACCAAGTCACCGTTTCCCATAATTAATGGACCTATTGACTGGGTAATGACTCTCTTGCTTCTAACATAACTGTAAAACTCCTTCTGGTTTCTTTTACTATTTTCAGCAATTTGTACTTCAAATCGACTTTTACTTTGTCGTATAACTCCCGTACTTTCTCTGCCATGTTTGTTATTGGATCTTCTGAGTTTCTTATGGGTACTTTCTTAAACAAGAGGCACTTTTTTATCTCATCATCCCACCACCTTGACTTCGTTTTAGAACAGATCGTCTATTACTACGCACTGGTAAGTATGTCCCCTCTGCTGCTTTGAAGGTTTTACTGAAACTTTTACGGGCCTTAGCAAGGTATCACCAGGAACAGAGGAAGAAATGGTCTTTCTCTCTCTCACACTCGTTCTCTAGCTGTCATATACAATGCACCAAAACCACAGGTCATTATTCAGATCCAGGCCTCACAGATCTTTGCTTTATTTCTCCAGGCCACTTCACATGCCCTGGTTCAGTCCATTGACAGCACGAAGCCCCCAGTATTCCACATCGTTCTAGTTCATTCTATCTCATGTACAACTTATACTCTCCTGTATGTTCAGACCGCGAGTGCTCTATCCTTCCACCTCCAATTCGGTTTCCCACTTCTCGTTATCCACTCCTTTTCTGACACATGTATCTTCTCTGTCAACCTCTCTTCACTCATCCTCTCCATATATTCAAACCATTTCGACAGGTTCTCTTCAGCCTTCTCAATTATATTCTTCTTACTGCCAAACCGCTCCCTAATCTTTCATTCCTTACTCATTCAACCTTTCTCACAACACATATTGTCCTCAAACATTTAATTTCTCACACACCTGCCCTCTTCCATTCCCTACATCATTTATAACCACGCTTTGCATCCATACGATATCATCCGCAGTGCCATGCCATTAAATGTCTCCATCTTAACCATCACAGATAATGACTTCTCTTTCCATACTTTCTTCACTATACCCAGAACCTTCAACCCCCCTTACCCACCCTCTGAATCACTTCACCACCCATTGTTCCATTGCCTGCCATGTTCTTCATCAGGAATCTAAGAAGAGTGCTCAACTTCCTCCAAGTTCTCTACACTGAATACTCGCAGCCCAACTGTATGACCAGGACACAATCTTGGGACATATGAATACCAGCTAGTTAATGTACACACTAGAAATGATGACTGATTTTCACTTGTATATCACACGTACTGAGATATAAACCTTATCGTAGTGCCTTAATTTTGGCTAAAAGCATTCATTAGAACAAACTGTAGCAGGATTACCTTACCTCATTAGGCTAACTGGTTGGGACATGTGATCCCTGAACTATGTAAATGATGTGAAATGAGTTAGCTTTTCGGTTTCATGGTGTAGTGGATATGCTGCCTGGCTGGTGTTTGTGGGTCTGCGCTTCGATTCCCCGGTAAGCAGTGGTAAAATCTTTTTTACACTTCTTTACATGCCAACATTGCATTCTCATATATATATATATTCATTTATATATATATATATATATATATATATATATATATATGTATATATATATATGTATATATATATATATATATATATATATATATATATATATATATATATATATACATATATATATATACATATATATATATATATATATATATATATATATATATATATATATATATATATATATATATATATATACACTGTATAAAGTATAAAGGAGGAAGTGAAGGGCTTTGCAGCGAATAGAACCATGTAAGCGGAAGTGAGTCATTGGGTGGGGAAGGGGGCAAAGGTTCTGGGAGCGATGAAGAATGTGTGAGAAGGAGAACATTAACTCGAAAAGCAAAAGTGGGTATGTTTGAAGGAATAATAGTTCCAGCAATAACATATGGTGTCGAGGTATGGGCTATAGATAGAGTTGTGCGGAGGAGAGTGGATGTGTTGGAAATGAAATGTTTGAGGACAATATGTGGTGTGAGGTGGTTTGATCGAGTAAGTATAATGAAAGGGTAAGAGAGATGTGTGGTAATAAAAATAGTGTGTTTGAGAGAGCAGAATAGGGTGTTTTGAAATGGTTTGGTCACATGGAGAGAATGAGATAGGAAAGATTGACCAAGAGGATATATGTGTCAGAGGTGGAGGGAACAAGGAGAGACGGGAGACCAAATTGGAGGTGGAAGGATGGAGTGAAAAAGATTTTGAGTAATCGGGGCCTGAATATATATATATATATATATATATATATATATATATATATATATATATAGTTCTCTCTCTCTCTCTCTCTCTCTCTCTCTCTCTCTCTCTCCAAATGCCACTTTAAAGAAATGGAAAGAGCCACAACACACGCATGTGTGACACCACGACGCGGCTACTTTCTCGTCTCGTCGTGTGGTTTCATGTGTCTGAGGTGAGTCATGACCTCCGTCCCGCGCCAGCCGTCCAGGAAGGGAAGTGGCTAGACGTTGCCTTATATATATATACACATACATATCCTGGAGAATGAGGTGCCAGATACCATCGTCCACACATCATTTACTGTCTGGAATGCTCTTCGTCCTGTGCATTGCGTGTGTGTGTGTGTGTGTGTGTGTGTGTGTGTGTGTGTGTGTGTGTGTGTGTGGGTTGGTCTGCATGATGACGGATAGGGTAGATTGTTATAAGGTGTGCGTTTTGGTAGCTGTGGTGGAAGTCCTTGTTCTGTGGTGGATAAAAGTGATATGTATATATATATATATATATATATATATATATATATATATATATATATATATATATATATATGCTGCACATCTTACCATCAAAAAACAACAGAATGTAGCAATATGTACTTACGGAAGAAAAATAACCTCTGAAAATCTCTCTCACTCCCCTCACCCTAAGCATAACTCTACAATACGGGACCTTATTACGATCATTACATCCTCTGCTCATCATGAGTGGAATTCAGCCGAGCCTGCATTTCGGGAAGGTAGATTAGCCAAGGTGAACATGCGATGCTGATTAGTTCGCTGGCTTTGTGTAGCGGGTTTAGATGCGAGAGTCAACTGGCTCACTTGCCCGTAATAGAATTCCCCTTCACTCATGACCTTACTCCCTTTTTTTTATTTATGAAGTGTCTATGACCCTGATTATATAGTTTCCTATACTCATTCCATGCTTTTTAATGCCATATAGGCTGTTATACTATCTACATCTCCTCCATAATGCCCGTTTGTAGGCATTCTTCTAACATTTATTATTCCATGACTTTATATTTGTTCTGATCCCATAATATCTCTTACTTCAGTTGTTTCTTTGTAGATATTCATACATTTACTAGTATTCTATACCCAGTATATATCAATTATTCCAATCTTTAGATTAGAACATTTTCTCTGTCGCCTTTTCTTAAAAATAGGCACGACATTTACTTTAATCCACGCCTTTAAAAGATTTTTTCTTCCATACTGAGGTTTTTAAACACGTTCAGTGGGCCTCTCGGGTGTTTCTGTAGGGACTTGAGTGTTTAAGATGACATAGGATCATGGTTGGGTCCCTTATAGAGACGTCGACCCCCCACAACATTCTCTTCATATTCTGCTCAACAATATCAATATATTTCATGATATCTTTTTCGTCTCTTTGGGTCAGTACTGAAGGCTGATGCAACCTCCACAAGGAATGATAATGTGGACCTTAGCGTCTAGTTCACCATAAATCCTTTTTCCTTTTTTTTTTTTAGATTCAAAGTCCCTTCTCTCCGGGCCTCTTAAGAATCTTCAATTGTTCAATAATTAGAAAATGCATTCATGAAAGATTTACAGAGGAGAAAAAGGTTCCGGTTCGTCATTTGTTTTATCCATGATGTTATGTTTTTAATTTCCTTTCGAAATCTTTTATATTCTCTCGTGTCATTTCCTTTTTTTTTTTTCAACTAAGCTCACTTTCAAATGCTGTTGTGTCATCTATACTCTCTCTCTCTCTCTCTCTCTCTCTCTCTCTCTCTCTCTCTCTCTCTCTCTCTCTCTCTCTCCCTCACCTCTCATGCTTCAACACTGGAAATCGTGGAAGTATCCCGCCTCCCGGAAACTCTTCAGGGGAGTCTCCTGTAATTGTGTTGTATACCCTTGCTGTGGCATTTCCTGTCGTACTTATGATAATAATTTTCACACACAGACACACACACACACACACACACACACACACACACACACACACACACACACACACACACACACACACACACACACACACATACTTAAGCTGGGATGTGTGTGTGTGTGTGTGTGTGTGTGGTAATGTGGTTCCCCCATTATATTATGGGGCCTCGGGTGTGGTGGTGTGTGGTTCCCCCTATCAAATTATAGAGCCCCGTGTGTGTGTGTGTGTGTGTGGTAGTGTGGTTTCCCCTATCAAATTATAGAGCCCCGTGTGTGTGTGTGTGTGTGTGTGTGTGTGTGTGTGTGCGCGCACGCAGGAGTAAAGACATGGTACGTACGTACAAGGTTAAGAGACGATGCATCGCGAGTGTACAACTCCATTCCCCACAACACACAAAGAGTGCTCACACTCCACCATATATCATCTTCCTCATAGATTTTCCAAGAGGGTAAGATGTGATCTAATTAACCACAATGCCTTTACAACCCAACCTCTTCCTATTCCTCTTCCTCCAGTGCCTTCAGAATTTTCCTAATCTAAGATGATCATAGAACATCATCACTCAAACATCTAAAACAATACTTGACATCACCGTAACATCTGACCCATCTTGGAAACCCCATACCACACAAATGGTTCAGTTTGCTTCTTGAATGAGAAACTGGAAGTTGTGTTTCGTTGCAGACGATTCATATATTACGATCTGTTATTCCTACTTGGAGAAATGGATTGATTTCTCCTCCTACGGAGTATTGCTCTTACATTTAGGGCAAGCGCAGACTCCCTACCTTCTCACCAGCGAGAGTGATGTTTGAGTCGATCCGGCTTATTAACTCCCTCAGTCTGATATCAAAACTCGATTCAGTTTCATTTCGCGCTAAAGTCCCCTTTCCCTTTCCGGTGTTCGACATACATAACCTATGGTCTCTTTCCCCGAGAACTGGCTGCGCGCAAGCCACTTCGCTGATATAATTAGCCTGCGCAGGTGTTGGTCGAGCTATAGACAGCGGTATGTGTGAATCCCGAGTGCCCTTCAGGTAACTGGAAAATGGGTTCGGTAAGGCGTCTATTTCTTCCCCTCCGCCGCTAAACTCTGGAGCCTCTTGACACCCTTGTATCTCATAATGGCTACAGAACTCCTGTCTTTTGAAAGGAATGATATTTCTTTTTCTTTATTTTCCACTCAAAAATCCATTAGAATCTTCTTTTCATCATCCTGTATCGTTTTTGGCTCGCCTTCTTTTTTTTCCTTTTTTTTAAACGCTCACTCGAGGCCTGGGGTCGGTGGGGACCATTTTTCCTCAAGCGCCACTGGAGCTTCCGGATCTACAATTCATACGACTGTGACGGACGTAACGCGCCTTGCGTCTGGGATCCGTCAACTACTGTCGCGCTTTTTTCTTCCCCTTCGTGAGACACTTCTGACGCCATGAAAAAACGCACGGACGCCACCTCTTGCATCTCTCTCTCTCTCTCTCTCTCTCTCTCTCTCTCTCTCTCTCTCTCTCTCTCTCTCTCTCTCGCCTTACGCTCTAGCTTCTGTGTCTCACTCGCTTGATATGACTTCCTTCAGCGTTTCCTCTCTCTCTCTCTCTCTCTCTCTCTCTCTCTCTCTCTCTCTCTCTCTCTCTCTCTCTCTCTCTCTCGCACAACGCTCTGGCTTCTGTGTCTCACTTGCTTGCTCTCACTTCCTTCATCATTTGACTTCTCCTTCACCCTCTGTTCCTATCTTCAATTTCCCTCAACGCTCCTTTTCATTTTCTTGTCATCTTCTTTGTGTGTGTGTGTGTGTGTGTGTGGTAGTATGGTTCCCCCATCATATTATGGGGCCTCGAGTGTGGTGGTGTGTGGTTCCCCCTATCAAATTATAGAGCCCCATATCTGTGGTGGTGTGTGGGCCCCCCCATCAAATTATAGGGCCCCGTGTGTGTGTGTGTGTGTGTGTGTGTGTGTGTGTGTGTGTGTGTGTGTGTGTGTGTGGTAGTGTGGTTTCCCCCCACATCAAATTATAGAGCCCCGTGTGTGGTGGTGTGTGGTTCCCCCCCATCAAATTATAGAGCTTTGGCCTCGTCGGCGTAAAATTTGACCATTATAAGCGACGGCCACAATTCGACCGGAATAAACCCCCTTTCTCATTATCCGATTCTCATTTGTTTTGTCCAAAGCAGAGGAAAAAACAGGTACCGTATATCCTGTGTTAGGGAAATGGATGCTATAGTTTGAGTCTTGTAAAAAAAAGAAAAAAAAAAAGGGGAAAAAGAATTTATAAAGTCATAGAAAATGCCAAATGGATTACTGTAAATTTTTGAGTGCACAATACAGGAAATATAAAGCAATACAGGAATGAGATGTGTCACGGGGGAAAACAGAAAGCATGTATCCTGTATGCATTATTCGAAAGGCATCAATAAAACATTGTGGGGATAGTAATGTTAGTGTGTGTGTGTGGGTGTGTTTGTGTGTGTGTGTGTGGGTGTGTGTGTGTGTGTGTGTGTGTGTGTGTGTGTGTGTGGGTGTGTGTGTGTGGGTGTGTGTGTGTGGGTGTGTGTGTGTGGGTGTATGTGTGTGTGTGTGTGTGTGTGGGTGTGTGTGTGTGTGTGTGTGTGTGGGTGTGTGTGTGTGTGTGTGGGTGTGTGTGTGTGTGTGTATGTGTGGGTGTGTATGTGTGTGTATGTGTGTGTGTCAAAGAGAACGACTGTGTCCACATTCTCACTTAAAAATCAAGACCGGTTTATGTGAAACAGAAAGACGTGTTTGATTCTATTATTCTCAGGGGGAAACTGAAAGTTTCAGGAAAAAGATTTTTCCAAAATGCGAGCGAAATATTGATTTTTCTTTCGTCCATAATAACACTAAATATGATGTAGAAATTTTCCTTAAACCATGAATTATAATTTTTTCTTTTCTCCTTGTCAAAATAGGATTTAATGTTAATAGAAAATAGGTCGAAGAAATAGAGGGAAATAGTGTCTGACATGAAGCGTAACAGAAGAATAGAAAGAAATATTTTGATTGAAATACTAACTTTGGAAAAGATTTCTTTTATCTGTTTTCAAAGTTTTTCTTTTCTTTTTTTTAGTGTCATTTTCTAGGGAGTGCGCGTAACGCTGCTCAAACAATTGCTTGTTAAGGGATACAAAGAGACAGAAAGGAATTCGAACAGCAACAACCCATTGGCTTCTTCCGGGGCTGTTTGCCATAGCAGAAGATGTCAGAAATCCACAGTTTCGTGGGTTACAAGTAGAGAGACATCTAGATAATTCAAAGATTTTAGCCTACAATGTCCTATGTAACTAAAGAAACCAAATGATATTCATCCTGGACTTAAACCATGGCACTGCTTTCATCCATTCTCGTTGGCAACTCATTCCATTTTGTTAACAATCCTGTTGAAGAAAAAGCACTTTCCCTCATACGAGGTTTTGCCCACCAGTTTGTATCCATCACGACTATTGAAACCAAACGAGTCAATCCTTAATTAGCATGTAAGATCGAAATAGATGATCGAAGACTTTGAAATTATTGAATACCCTTTATCAGATTATCCCTAAACCTTTTCTAATTCTAAGCCATATGAATTCCAGTCGTTTAATCGGCTCGCATAGACTCTGGGAATCCTCCTGGTGGCTCGATGCTGTCTGAACTCGCTCCGTTTTGCTTATGTCCTCTTTTTGTTCGTGTAAGGTGACCAAACCTGAACATAGTATTCAAGGTGAGAACGTACCACTGGCCTGTAGAGAGATAGATAAATAGATAAGTAGAGAGAGAGAGAGAGAGAGAGAGAGAGAGAGAGAGAGAGAGAGACTCATGAAGCCTGTAATATATATATATATATATATATATATATATATATATTTTTCTTTCTTTCATACTATTCGCCATTTCCCGCGTCAGCGAGGTAGCGTTAAGAACAGAGGACTGGGCCTCTGAGGAAACATCCTCATCCAGCCCCCTTCTCTGTTCCTTCCTTTGGAAAAAAAAAACAAAAGAAAAGAGAAAAGAGAGGGGAGGATTTCCAGCCCCCCGCTCCCTTCCCTTTTAGTCGCCTTCTACGACACGCAGGGAATACGTGGGAAGTATTCTTTCTCCCCTATCCCCAGGGAATATATATATATATGTGTGTGTGTGTGTGTGTGTGTGTGTGTGTGTGTATGTATATGTATATGTGTGTATGTATATGAGAGTTAACCTATAAGATTACTCTGACTGGTCGCATAATAATATACACTGGTTATACAGCCTTCCACCACTAGAGGTCAGGAGGACCCAGTGGCTATATTACATAGGGCTAATCTATATGTAAAATTAAAGTTGATAGACGAAGTCTACCATGGTGTAATGATATGGAACCTCTATAGGAAATTGGATTCGTAAGTCCCTTAGATTGAGTTTTATATCATAAGTTAATAAAGTCAGGAGGGGAAAGAGAATTTTAGAGGGGAAAATAAAGTGAAAGGTTTTATCGAAATCCATTAATGTGGAGAAGAAAAAAAGAGGAACCTAAAAAAAAAATGGGAAATAGGTTTTATGAATGTTGGATATTGTTTTTTGTGGGGTTAATATTAGGTCCATACGAATCACATGGCACACTATGTTCTAATCTCGGAGAGGATAGACATCCCACAGGCATACAAGCTGTTCATCTTCCACTCTAACCATGTTGGTGGGGTAGGTAGCGCCAGGAGGCGATGACCGAGGTCTTTAAAGAGAAATCTTCGCGTGTGAAAATAGGGAGAAGGGAGTCATTGCAACCCTCAACCTCTGCAGATTTTGGTTATTTTCTGCTATACAGAGAATATTCATGGGCGATTCTCTCTCTCTCTCTCTCTCTCTCTCTCTCTCTCTCTCTCTCTCTATTATATCTTGTCTCTATTATATTTTGTCGCTGTCTCTCGCGTAAGCGAGGTAGCGCAAGGAAACAGACGAAGGAATGGCCCAACCCACCCACATACACATGTATAAATATATACCAATCCCCAGGGATATACCTATCCCTAGTGGTAGGGGAGAAAGAATATATATATATATATATATATATATATATATATATATATATATATATATATATATATATATATATATTGGGTAGGGGAAAGAGAACTCTTCCTCCGTTTATCCTGCGTGTTGTAAAAGGCGAGTAAGAGGGGGCAGGAGGAGGGGCTGGAAATCCCACCCCCTCCCCTCCTCCTCCTCTTTTAATTTCTAAAAGTTAGTACAGAAGAGACGTGAATTGCCCATCCTCCTTCAGGCTAGGGTATCTGAATGTGTGAGGATATAACCGAGATAGGGATAGTATAGGCAGTATGTCTGACGAGTGAAACCTGGTTGCTCTGGCTCTGAGAGAGACAACGCTAAAGGGGAAGGGGGAAGAATGCTTTAGGAATGTCGTAGAGGCAAAGTCAGGGGTTAGTGTGAAGGAAGGCGAGAACTAAGGAAGGCGTAGCACTGCTGCTGCAGGAGTTGTAGGAGTGTGTAGAAAATGACGAAGGAAGTGAACTTCAGACTGATGTGGGTAAAAAGGGAAGTGGATTTCGAGAGGTGTGTGATTATCAGTGCTTATGCACCTGGAAACGAAAGTCCTAAAGAAGAGAGGCGAGTGTTTTTGGAAGGGGTTGAGGTCGTCAGTAGTGTTAATGCAAGGAATCGAGTGGATGTGATGGGTGATCTGAATGAGAGAGTAGGTAATGTGGCACTTATTCTTTTAATTTGTTCAGAAGTGCTGGGAACATAGAAAGAAATTTCTTTATTGTCTGAATTACCTTGGCTTCTAGCTCATGGAATCACCCAAGTGCGAAAGGGCAACCAGCGTTCTGTTTCAGCACCTCACCATAGCTACGCAGATTTGGAAAGCTTCCTGCGATTTTGGTCCAAATCTGCCTTGGAATAATAGAAAAAAACTAAAAATATTTTGCGAGTTTAATCTTTCTTTAAATTCAGTTTCTAATAATCTGTAACTTTCAGTTAAGGAAAAACATTTCAGATACGGATGAGACAGGACGGGAAGATAATGCTAAAACAGTGGCACCCAGATTTTTTTTTTTTTTAACATGACGCCCTATTTTAGTTTTCACGAAATCCTCAGGAAACGCAGTCCCCTTTCATACATCTTTTTTTTTTTATCCCTTCTGACAAATCATACATTTTGTAGTATGTTCCAGTATTGTTGAGGTCTAGCTGATTGGTAAGTAATCTATCCTTAAATGACGTAACTTCATTATATCAGGTAATGTACCTGAGGTAGTGGGAAGGTCTTGGGGGGTGGTAGTGTGATGTGTGAGGGACCTCGAGCAGTGAGTCAGTGTGGTATCCATGTGGTGTGTGTGTGTCTATACACAACACGAGGTGAGGGAAGGGGTATGATGCACGACAGAGAACAGGTCAGGTCGACTGCTCTACATATATCCTCTTCGCAAGGACGTGTGGGCAAGGATAATCAGAGAGAGAGAGAGAGAGAGAGAGAGAGAGCGAGATCTGCCTCTTGAATAACTTATATTCAGGGTGTCCTTTATCAACCTCCTGTAGACAAGGATCGTAATTCACAGGGACCTGGGCTTCACCCTTAACTCTCCCCCTACCTCCTACCAGAATTCCACCTCTCCCCTCCTCCCCAATCCCTCAATGGGGAGGAGCGGGGCGCTTCCTCCCCCAGTTTTAGGGAACACTGTGTCAAAGTGATCGAAGAAAGCCTTTTAACCCACTATGAGTGTCAGCAGCTTCTCTGAGAACGAGCCTTTTCAGAATGACCAAGTCGACCATATCTCAGGTAAGCAAGAGCACATCAGTTTTCTTCTTCTCTTTTTTTTTTTTTTCATCTTATTTTACGCGAGAGTCAATTTAATTCTTGCCCTTAGAAAAAAAAAAAATTTCCGTACAGAGAGAGAGAGTAGCCAGAGCACACACACACACACACACACACACACACACACACACACACACACAGAATATTTGCTTTTGAATCGCAAATGAGAATTTGTATAATCTGCCATCTGCCAGAGGCACCACTTCTCTCTCTCTCTCTCTCTCTCTCTCTCTCTCTCTCTCTCTCTCTCTCTCTCTCTCTCTCTCTCTCTCTCCCATACGTCAGTCAGAGTGGCATGGTTTCCCTCCCGAGCCTAATCAACCTCCCTCTCCCTCTTATTATAAGCAAGTTGTCCAACTTGGCTGTAGTAGCCATTTCCCCCTGACCTCACTCCCTGTAGAACACAGCAAGGGCCATTCCTCCCCTTACTCCTATGTTAATTTATCCCCTCGTATCCTCTTCCTTTAGCCCTCTCATTGCTTCCTGTCTCCCTCTCCAATTAACTCTCTCCTGCTGTACTATCCTGTCTCCATCTATAGTGGAGGGTGGGAAGGAGCCTTCTGCTGTACTATCCTGTCTCCATCTATAGTGGTGGGTGGGAAGGAGTCTTCTGCTGTACTATCCTGTCTCCATCTATAGTGGTGGGTGGGAAGGAGCCTTCTGCTGTACTATCCTGTCTCCATCTATAGTGGAGGGTGGGAAGGAGCCTTCTGCTGTACTATCCTGTCTCCATCTATAGTGGAGGGTGGGAAGGAGCCTTCTGCTGTACTATCCTGTCTCCATCTATAGTGGTGGGTGGGGAAGGAGTCTTCTGCTTTACTATCCTGTCTCCATCTATAGTGGAGGGTGGGAAGGAGCCTTCTGCTGTACTATCCTGTCTCCATCTATAGTGGAGGGTGGGAAGGAGCCTTCTGCTGTACTATCCTGTCTCCATCTATAGTGGTGGGTGGGGAAGGAGCCTTCTGCTGTACTATCCTGTCTCCATCTATAGTGGAGGGGGAGAAGGAGCCTTCTGCTGTACTATCCTGTCTTCATCTATATTGGTGAGTGGGTAGGAAATATTTTGCCTTACTATTCTAAAGCGTTGGGTGGGGAGGAGCCTTCTGCTTTACTATCCTGTTTCTATCCATAGTAGTGGGTGGGGAGAAGTCTTCAACTTTATCATTCTGTCTGCCTCTATTGTGATGGGTGGGGAGGAGCCATCTGTTTAACAATCCTGTCCGCATCTATAATGTTAGCGTGGGGGGGGGGGGCAGTAGCCCAGGTCTTTACAGAATACTGATACTATCCTCTAACAGGTGACCTCGTCACGAACCATCAGGTCCTTTCCATGTACTATCCCCCAGCAGATAACCTCGTCATAGACCATCAGGTCTCCTGTTATCTGTCCTTCCCATGTACTATCCTCCAACAGATAATCTCTTCATAGACCATCAGGTGTCCTGTTATCTGTCCTTCCCATGTACTATCCTCCAGCAGGTAACTTCGTCATAGACCATCAGGTCTCCTGTTATCTGTCTTCCCCATGTACTACCCTCCAGCAGGTAACTTCGTCATAGACCATCAGGTCTCCCGTTATCTGTCTTCCCCGTGTACTATCCTCCAGCAGATAACCTCTTCATAGACCATCAGGTGTCCTGTTATCTGTCTTTCCCATGTACTATCCTCCAGCAGATAACCTCGTCATAGACCATCAGGTCTCCTGTTACTCAGCTCTCCCATGTACTCCCAAGTCTTCATCCTCAGATCATCACTCCTTTTATCCACTGTCTCCCTCACTCCTTCGTGAGTCACTCCCTCACTCCTTCGTGAGTCACTCCCTCACTCCTTCGTGACTCCTTCAGGCTGGTCCACTGCTTCCCTCCTCCTCCTCTTCCTCTCCCTCATTCCTTCGTGAGTCACTCCCTCACTCCTTCGTGACTCCCTCAGGCTGGTCCACTGCTTCCCTCCTCCTCCTCCTCCTCTCCCTCACTCCTTCGTGAGTCACTCCCTCCCTCCTTCGTGACTCCTTCAGGCTGGTCCACTGCTTCCCTCCTCCTCCTCCTCCTCCTCTCCCTCACTCCTTCGTGAGTCACTCCCTCCCTCCTTCGTGACTCCCTCAGGCTGGTCACGTGAGATCAGGCATGGCGGACCCCACGTAATGGAGCGGAAATGTTAGGTTAACGTGACCAAGATGGCAGCACTGAGGTAAGGGAAGTGAGGGGGGAGAGGAAGGGGGTCAGAGGTCAGGGGGGTCATCCTAGGGTTGAGGGAGGAGAGCGGTAAAAAAAAAAAAAAAACGGGGAAAGGAGGGGAGGTGGTCATAGTGTAACGAAAGAGGAGTGGGGGTTGGTCAAGATTGGGGGGTGGAGGAATGGGATCAAGGAAAGGAGAGGAGGAAGGGGACAAAAAGGAGATATATTAGGGAAATAAGTAGGGCATGGGAAGGAAAAACGAAGGAGAAAGTAGGTGATGGGAAGGATTGATAATGCGAGGGAGAAAGTAAGAAGAGGCGAGAAAGTGAAAAAAATAGTGTAATGTCGAGATAGATAAAAAGATAGATAGATAGATAGATAGAGATAGATAGATAGATAGATAGATAGATAGAGAGAGAGAGAGAGAGAGAGAGAGAGAGAGAGAGAGAGAGAGAGTCACGAGTTCATGGTAAAAACTGTACGTTAGGAGAGAGCTGTTTCCTACACACGACTGTGTGGATAAAAGAAAAAAAAATAACTAAAGGAGGAAAAGATGTTCTATGAATATTTTCTCTTTTCTTCCCCGGTGGAGTGGAATCCCTCATGGACAAAAATATTTTATAATGCTTAAAGTAACAGCTGAAATCGTAGATCTTACGGTGTCTTGTACGGGGAAATTATAAGTAGGCATGTAGGTGCTAGTAATATATATATAGTAGTACATGTTACGTGTGTGTGGTGAGTGTGGTAGAGTGTGCGTGTGGTAGAGTGTGCGTGTGGTAGAGTGTGCGTGTGGTAGAGTGTGCGTATGGTAGAGTGTGCGTGTGGTAGAGTGTGCGTGTGGTAGAGTGTGCGTGTGGTAGAGTGTGCGTGTGGTAGAGTGTGCGTATGGTAGAGTGTGCGTGTGGTAGAGTGTGCGTGTGGTAGAGTGTGCGTGTGGTAGAGTGTGCGTGTGGTAGAGTGTGCGTGTGCTGGGGAGGTATGGTAAAGCGTGTCATATGGGTATAAGAGGCATGAGGGAAAGTGTGTGTTCTGTGTGTACAAGAACTGTGGTTCTCTAGATACAGGAAGAGCTGTTATGAGTGTGCTGTAGAGGCACAGCGGGTCAGCCATAGGCTGGAGGGTTATGAATATGAGAGAGAGCAAAAGAGAGATAGAATGGATTGTTATATATTGAGAGAGAGAGAGAGAGAGTGCGAAAGGAGTTAGAACGGATTATATCGTGTTGTGAGAGAGCAAAAGAGGATTTGAATGGATTGGAATAATATCTCAATGGTATATTAGTCAACTTGTAGAAAATATATGTAAAATCCACATTAACTGCTTGTAGAGAAACTATCAATCGCTCATTTGGTCAGTGGATACCAGACATCATACTACTAAGAGCCAACACGATTCTTATATCAGATAACAACCCTGCCCAAACCATACACCAGGTCATGTGACCTTAAACTTGATCTTGCCAGCCGATCTTTCTATTTTTCTTATCGAACTTTTACTTTGGAAAGTCGTATAGTTCTCACTTATTGCGTGTGGGGACAATAAAAATCTTTCACTTAGTTAGGTGATAACAGATGCATGTTAGTTCTGACAATAAAACTTCTAGAAATATTCGTTTACTTCTCCAGAGTGGATTATAATCATATATATATATATATATATATATATATATATATATATATATATATATATATATATATATATATATATATATATATATTTGTCCACGCTGGCCTTTATCAAGTACGTTGGTGTTTATGGAAAGGGGAGATCTTTTATATCCATATGGTCTTCGAAAACATGAGAAAGGGATGTACGAGGCTCCATGAAGGCTATGAGGGCCTATGAGGGGGCATGTGAGGGCTGGCAGTGAGGGGCGGTGAGAGGGACGAGGGCAGGGGAGGTGTTTGTCCTGGGAAACGCTGGGAGGAAATGAGTTTACATGGGAGAGGGGGAAATCAAGAGGGTAGGAGACATAGAGAGGGGGTGATGTAATTATCTAGGGGGGGGAGAGGGGAAGAGAGACGGGAGAGAGAAAGAGAGAGAAAGAGAGAGGGGGACAGTGGAAAGGGAGGAGGAGGCGGAGGAGGAGGAGGGAGGAAAGGATGGTAAGTTATAACTGTGTGTGTGTGTGTGTGTGTGTGTGTGGGAGAGAGAGAGGGAGAGGGAGGAGGGGGCTGTGGCCCCAGCTGGGTCAGGCAGGAGTGCATTAGGTGGCCGGAAGGCTCGTAATGGTTACTAATACACACAGCAACACACCAAAGGCCTGAAATGCTTTATCCCCCCCCCCCCCAGGCCAACAGGACCGGTTTATGGCATCTACAGCCACTACCACAACCACTACAACTACCACCATCACTCAGGCACTCGCCACGTTGGAAATTACATACTGTAACTCCTCCGTTCATTTGGCATTTCGCCTTAATTTCTCGTATGTATATATCTCGCATCGCGGCTCTCATTATCCCACCTCTAAATGCGACAGATTCGAATCTCGTATACCACAGAAGGTCTACGTTTGATATGTACGTTAATATATATAGATACATAGAAATATATGTATCTTTTATTTATGTCCCGCGAGCATCAGTGACATGAATGTACGCTGTTGGGTTTAATGACAGTCCACTAATGGAGAGTTATTAGGGCCCGGACTGTTAATGAACACATCAAACAGAAGGTATACACAGATGCCATATTTACCGACACCATTTTCTGTTATCAACTCCATTCTCATTTGCATGGGATGGATCAAGTACATATATGAATGAAGTGGGTTTTTTTTTTTTTCCTTTTTTTTTTGTTAGGCGTGGAATGTATTCAGGGGGGGATTTTACCCTCAGGTCTCACAGAGCTGGCTTGCAAAGGGACGTAAGCTTGCTACCGACACATTATTCATCATTTCTCCTTATATTTTTTCTCTTCTTATACTTGTTCGCCGTTTTCCACGTCAACGAGGTAGCGCCATGAACCGACGAAGAAAACTCCTCATTTGCTCAGATCTATTCTCTCACTGTTGTATGTAATGCATCGAAACAAAGCTCCCTATCCACATCCAGGCTCAACAGACGTTTTAATGGTTTCCTTCGGCTACTTCATGTGTCCTGGTTCAGTCCCTTGATAGTACGTCGCCCCTTTTATACCTAGTTGCTCCACTTTACTTGATCCCGTGCACGCCTTTTACCTTCCTGCATGTTCAGCCCCAAGCACCCAGATTGTTTTCTCACTCCATTCTTCCATCTCTAATTTGGTCTCCCACTTCTCCTTGTTTCCTCCACTTCTGACAAAAATATCTTCTTTTTTCAATCTTTCCTCACTCATTCTCTCCATATGTATAAACAATTTCAACATACTGTCTTCAGCTCTCTCAACCCACACTCTTCTTATTACCACACATATTCATCTTACCCTCTTGTCACTTACTCGATCAAACCATCTCACACCACATATTATCGTCGAGTATTCCATTCCCAGCATATCCACCCTCCCCCGCACATCCTAACCTATATTTCATGCTTCATAACCATACAACATCGTTGGAACTGCTGCATCTTCAAACATACCTATTTTCACCCTCCCAGATAACAACCTCTTCCCACACATTCCTCAGTGCTATCAAAACTTTCTCTCCTTCACCTACTCTGTGACTCACTTCCGCTTCCATGGTTCCATTACGCTACCTGTCCAAGTCCCAAGTTTCTATAATACTTCACTTCCTCCAAAATTTCTCCATTTATACTCACACCCCAGCTAACTTGTCCCTCTGCCCTGCTGTACCTGAACACCTTGCCTTTTTTCACATTTGCTCTCAACCTCTTCACTTCACACACTCCTAAACGCAGGCACCACCTTCTGAAACTTGTCACTGGAATCTGCCACCAGTGCTGTGTCGTCAGCAAACAAAAGCTGACTCATATCTCAGACTCCCACACCTACCGCAGACTGCACACTCACCCCTTTCTCCAATCCCCTTGCATTTACCTCCCTCACCACCCCATCCATAGACAGATTACAGATTAAACAGACATGGGTACATTAAACACCCATACTGCAGATCCATCTCTCAACTGGCACCACTCACCATCCTCTCTACCTACTCGCACGCACGCCTCACACTCTTGATAAAAACCTCTCGCATCATTTATCTTCCCGACACATCTATCATTATCTCTAGTCAGCCATGATATCTGGCCGTCTAATATTCGTTCTCTAAGATACATTACATCATCATCATCATCATCATCATCATCATCATCATCATCATGAATCATGGGGTTAATTACAGTTCACTGTACACGTCTAATGGATATTGTACATAATGATGGTAAGGGAACAGTCAGGTTCAATACACTGTAATCCGGCAGATGTTACGTTGCATATATGAGTTTGTAAATTAAAACACAGTATGTGGTACGGATTATGAACATTCCTTTAAGCCCTGATTTATATAGAGAGATCCTATGGTTCTATGTAATCCCGAGGTTTAAGGGAGGTTTCTATATCCCTTGGGATAAGGGATATAGAATACTAATCATGAACGTGGTAATAAGAGGATGAAGGGGAGAGAGGGAGTGGGGGGGGCGAAAACGGTGTTTGGATGAGAGAGAGAGAGAGAGAGAGAGAGAGAGAGAGAGAGAGAGAGAGAGAGAGAGAGAGCTGGAAATTCTCCCTTCCTGTAGTATTACTTTCTAATTTTCCTATGATTTCGAGAGAGAGAGAGAGAGAGAGAGAGAGAGAGAGAGAGAGAGAGAGAGAGAGAGAGAGAGAGATTCTCCCCTCCTGTAGCATCACTTTCTAAAATTCTCAATTTTTTTTTTCTACCTCTCTTTTTTCCTATCGCAAAGAGTCACGGCCTTCTGTTCCTAACGCTACCTCAGGAAGTCGGGAAAGTTCGACCATGAATATATAGAAGACATTAACGTGAGGAAGTTGCGTGGTAGTTCTGGGAGTACATAGTATATATACATATATATATATATAAATATATATATATATATATATATATATATATATATATATATATATATATATATATTTATTTTTTTTTTTATACTTTGTCGCTGTCTCCCGCGTTTGCGAGGTAGCGCAAGGAAACAGACGAAAGAAATGGCCCAACCCACCCCCATACACATGTATATTCATACGTCCACACACGCAAATATACATACCTACACAGCTTTCCATGGTTTACCCCAGACGCTTCACATGCCTTGATTCAATCCACTGACAGCACGTCAACCCCGGTATACCACATCGCTCCAATTCACTCTATTCCTTGCCCTCCTTTCACCCTCCTGCATGTTCAGGCCCCGATCACACAAAATCTTTTTCACTCCATCTTTCCACCTCCAATTTGGTCTCCCTCTTCTCCTTGCTCCCTCCACCTCCGACACATATATCCTCTTGGTCAATCTTTCCTCACTCATCCTCTCCATGTGCCCAAACCACTTCAAAACACCCTCTTCTGCTCTCTCAACCACGCTCTTTTTATTTCCACACATCTCTCTTACCCTTACGTTACTCACTCGATCAAACCACCTCACACCACACATTGTCCTCAAACATCTCATTTCCAGCACATCCATCCTCCTGCGCACAACTCTATCCATAGCCCACGCCTCGCAACCATACAACATTGTTGGAACTACTATTCCTTCAAACATACCCATTTTTGCTTTCCGAGATAATGTTCTCGACTTCCACACATTCTTCAAGGCCCCCAGAATTTTCGCCCCCTCCCCCACCCTATGATCCACTTCCGCTTCCATGGTTCCATCCGCTGCCAGATCCACTCCCAGATATCTAAAACACTTCACTTCCTCCAGTTTTTCTCCATTCAAACTCACCTCCCAATTGACTTGACCCTCAACCCTACTGTACCTAATAACCTTGCTCTTATTCACATTTACTCTTAACTTTCTTCTTCCACACACTTTACCAAACTCAGTCACCAGCTTCTGCAGTTTCTCACATGAATCAGCCACCAGCGCTGTATCATCAGCGAACAACAACTGACTCACTTCCCAAGCTCTCTCATCCCCAACAGACTTCATACTTGCCCCTCTTTCCAAAACTCTTGCATTTACCTCCCTAACAACCCCATCCATAAACAAATTAAACAACCATGGAGACATCACACACCCCTGCCGCAAACCTACATTCACTAAGAACCAATCACTTTCCTCTCTTCCTAAACGTACACATGCCTTACATCCTCGATAAAAACTTTTCACTGCTTCTAACAACTTTCCTCCCACACCATATATTCTTAATACCTTCCACAGAGCATCTCTATCAACTCTATCATATGCCTTCTCCAGATCCATAAATGCTACATACAAATCCATTTGCTTTTCTAAGTATTTCTCACATACATTCTTCAAAGCAAACACCTGATCCACACATCCTCTACCACTTCTGAAACCACACTGCTCTTCCCCAATCTGATGCTCTGTACATGCCTTCACCCTCTCAATCAATACCCTCCCATATAATTTACCAGGAATACTCAACAAACTTATACCTCTGTAATTTGAGCACTCACTCTTATCCCCTTTGCCTTTGTACAATGGCACTATGCACGCATTCCGCCAATCCTCAGGCACCTCACCATGAGTCATACATACATTAAATAACCTTACCAACCAGTCAACAATACAGTCACCCCCTTTTTTAATAAATTCCACTGCAATACCATCCAAACCTGCTGCCTTGCCAGCTTTCATCTTCCGCAAAGCTTTCACTACCTCTATCCCTGGGGATAGGGGAGAAAGAATACTTCCCACGTATTCCCTGCGTGTCGTAGAAGGCGACTAAAAGTGGAGGGAGCAGAGGCTGGAAATCCTCCCCTCCCGTTATTAAATTGTCCTAAAGAAGGAACAGAGAAGGGGGCCAAGTGAGGATATTCCCTCAAAGGCTCAGCTCTCAGTTCTTGCGGCTACCTCACTGACGCGGGAAATGGCGAATATGTATAAGAAAAAAGAAATACATATATATATATATATATATATAAAACCATACTTACCAATGGGTTCGAACCCTGGGTGTGGCAATTGGCCAACACCCACCCCAGGCGTTCATCCTCACCTCTAGGTTGGTCGATAGATGGCTAACTTGTTTAGGTTTGTGTGTTTGTGTGTATGTTTGAGTGTGTGTGTATGTGTGTGAGTGTGTGTGTGTGTGTGTGTGTATGTGTGTGTATGTGTGTGTGTGTGTGTGTGTGTGTGTGTGTGTGTGTTTGTGGGAATAAAGACATGGTGTATCTATACAAGGTTAAGAAACGGGGCAAAACGAATGTGTGACTCACTCCCCTTAAAATTCTAATAGCAATTACGAATTGTAGTTACACACACAGGTGGTGTAACGATTAGCGTTCCTGACCATGACGCATTCACGGGCCGCCCAGCCCAGGGTCGAGCATGGTATAGGTTCGAATCCTGGTGGTTGAAGAAGTCGGTCCACAGTTAACCCAGCTGTTCATCCATCTCTACGGGTTGGTAGATAAAATGGGTTAGGATATACATATATATATATATATATATATATATATATATATATATATATATATATATATATATATATATATATATATATGTATGTATATATATATATATATATATATATATATATATATATATATATATATATATATATATATATATATATATATGTATATATATATATATATATATATATATATATATATATATATATATATATATATATATATGAACGTATATATACATATATTATACCTGATCGCCATTTCAGTTGCCCTTGTCGTTCATCTAACATAAAAGAAATGATGCTAGTACACGAAGAGATATACATAAAACACAACTAGATGCAGGCTTTCACACACACACACACAGACAAACACACATACATACGTCTATCCTAAAGGATAGACAAGCTCTCTCTCTCTCTCTCTCTCTCTCTCTCTCTCTCTCTCTCTCTCTCTCTCTCTCCCTTCGTCGAAATCCCCCCTTTCGCCATCGCCTCCGAGAAACACGCCAAACATACGCAAAACAGCAGCCTGCCTTCCTCACGCTGCCCAAAACAGACGATGCTCTTCCCCAGATATCAGCATCTCTGATCTCCCGCAGGATACCAGATCTCCGTTCCATCTTATGCAGAATGACAGCTCGGGAAAATAACGTGCAGGAAATGGGGGGAACAACTGGCAAATACATTGCTTCCCTGGTATGAGGTATTTTTCCATGCAGACCCCGTCCGCCAGGGGGTCCCCTGTGGCGTCTCTCTCTCTCTCTCTCTCTCTCTCTCTCTCTCTCTCTCTCTCTCTCTCTCTCTCTCTCTCTCTCTCTTACTCTCTCTCTCTCTCTCTCCCTGCTGAACATTTCACGGCAAAATTTACCTGCACGCCTTCTTCTCTCTCCTTATATTCCTAAAGATGTTTGTACTTTTATGAATTCTTTTGTTAGCTTGTGTCTTTATAAAGGTGTCAATCTCTGGTGAGTTTATAAAGCCAAGTCTGTCAGTAAGGGCCATGTCCCCAGACATGGACACCTCTGGTCGGTCATTAGGCCTGTCTGCTTTTGAGGGCCATATCCTTAGACATGGACTACCCTCTTAGGCTCATTAGACTAGTCTGTTAGTGAGGGCCGTGTTCCAAGATATGGACACCCATGATGGGTCCATTTGGCCTGTCTGCCATCGAGGGCCATATCCTTGGACATGGACTACCCTGGTAGGCACATAGGCCTGTCTGGCAGTGAGGGATAATGTCCAGGGACATTATCACCCGTGGGTTAAAAACTCACTCCATGGTACATACAAGATGTCGGCTGGTTAAACTTATCATACATATTCATCTTTATCAGTTTATACCTTTGGCATTCTACTTCCTAAGATCTTATTCTTATGCCCTTAAATTCATTTTCATACTCAAAACAGCTTATGAAGTCTGATTACTTTGTCTGAACTGGTAGTTCTCATTCCTTTCTTCTTCGTCATATCATTACGAGCATCATTATCACTAGCCCACCTTTGCCCCTCCCGTGCGTGGGGAAAACGTTATTATCAAATATTTCCTAAAAGTTTAATGGCATCTGGGCCTCCAGGCAACGGCTGTAGCCACGTACAACATTCTCCATCAAAGGGAATATCGCCTTCGAAATATATAGAGACTGAGTGTGGCCTTTGTTGTCTTCTCCTGGCGTTACCTCGCTGGAGGGGAGAGGACAGAGGGGAATGCTACTTCGTGTGTGGCGGGGTGGCGACTGAAATGGATGAAGGCAGCAAGTAATGGATATGTACATGTGTATGTCTGTGTATGTATAATGTATGTATACTTTGATATGTATATGTATGTATATGTGCGTGTGTGGGCGTTTACGTAATGTGTATGTGGGTGGGTTGGGCCATTCCTCATCTGTTTCCCTGCGCTACCTCGCTGACGCGGGAGACGGCAGTTAAGCATAATAAATGAATATAGATATGAATATACATATTTCTTTTTTCATACATATATGCCAGTTCCCGCGTTAGCGAGGTAGCATCAAGAATAAGAATAAGAAACTCAGAAAGAAAAATAAGTGATGTAAGATGAGAAGTGAAAAGGTAAAGAGTTCCAAAGTTTAGAAGAGCAGGGGAAGAAACAGATGCCAAAACGGCCCACTCTTGAGTTGCTGAGGGCTACATAGTAACCACATGACGCAATAACTTGCTACTGAGCATGACAAGCGAGAGGTACTATGTACATTCGTCCTGTGGAGGATTTGGTAAACAAAGGAGTCCCTATAGACACTCACATGTACGTCCTGACAACACATATACTGGCATGCATAGGCTAGAATCTTCAGGAAGAATAAAGACACAAAAGGTACATCTACACAGAATCTCCATCATACATGCGCTGAAAATCATAAATCTATCCACAAGATGATAAAGATGATGGGTGATGAGAGAAGGAATCCACGCCATAGTTTTCCAAAAGAGTTTACTTATGTCTGGAGAATACTCGATCTCACTCTGTATTTCGTCGACAAGAGGTCTCTCTCTCTCTCTCTCTCTCTCTCTCTCTCTCTCTCTCTCTCTCGAGCTCCTCAAGGGGACAGATTACACTCCTCTGTCTCAGGTCTCCACTAGATCTTCCGGCCCGGGTGTGTTTCTCTTCGCTTTCTCTTCATTTCGATCTCACTTTGTACTTCGTCGACAGGGAGTGCCTTCCCCCCCCCCCCCCATCTCTCTCTCTCTCTCTCTCTCTCTCTCTCTCTCTCTCTCTCTCTCTCTCTCTCTCTCTCTCTCTGTCGTCCTCCCTCCTACTTCGAGCTGCTCAAAGATTGATTGCTATTCTTTGTCTCAAGATCTCCTCTACTGGATACTTCTGTCGGTGGATTGTCTCTTTCTCTCTCTCTCTCTCTCTCTCTCATTTTCCCTTCAAAATGTTTAGAAAGTTTTCACTTCTTGATTAATCTATATATCTTGCCACTAACTTTACCGTTTCTCGATGCTTAACTTCTGAAAGCGAATTCGAGGGACAGCCCGTGTTTTCAAGGCACCAGAATAAGAATTTGTTACGAATTGATTAAGAGTCTGTCTCTCTGTTTCCCGGTTTGTTTATGGTGTCCTTTGTATTTCCGTTCTGATCTCTCTCTCTCTCTCTCTCTCTCTCTCTCTCTCTCTCTCTCTCTCTCTCTCTCTCTCTCTCTCTCTCTCTCTCCCTAACTTCTTGCTGATGACACAGAAGACCTACCTGTGTCACTCGTGGGTACAAATAATATTCAAAATTGCAGTATGTGTGTGTGTGTGTGTGTGTGTGTGTGTGTGTGTGTGTGTGTGTGTGTGTGTGAGTGTTTGTGTCACGGGAGAGAGTTTTACACTCGTGTGTTTGTATATACATACAAACACATCCTAACCTGAACTGTGTATGTATGTGTGTGTGTATGTGTGTGTGTGTGTGTGTGTGTGTGTGTGTGTATGTATGTGTGTGTGTGTGTGTGATAATCTATTTGTTCGTACTGAGAGGAGGTTCTTACACTCTCGAGATCTCGTCTCTTAACATCTCTTGTCTATCATGAGACATACCACTTCATGTCCTCCTCATCCTCTGCTTTACGTAAGCTGCTCCAATCACCCACTGTTCCATCCCAGTGAAATTAATGTTCTCATATCTTGCTCAGGCTCCAGTTGAGCGCCCCCCCCCCCCCCTCTCTCTCTCTCTCTCTCTCTCTCTCTCTCTCTCTCTCTCTCTCTCTCTCTCTCTCTCTCTCTCTCTCTGGCTTTGTGACTTGCCTCCGTTCCAGAGAGCCATTCCACGTCAGCGTTGTCAAATCCAGTGAGAAGCTAATAAAGTTCCATCATGTCTCTCTCTCTACCTTTTCCAATAAGAGAGTGTGGGACATGTGTCTGGCTGTGACTGGTTTGAAGTTTATTGGTTCAGCACACACAGATCATAAGAGGGTCAGTCAATAAAACAAGATAACACATTTTTCAATATCTTTTTTTTTTTCATTTTTTTTAAGGACGTAAATTTTCAATGAAGATCAATTTTTTTTTTTTCTTCCTTAAGGAGCAGTTAGCTACCGTCAGCAAGCCTCGTTAAGCGTCACTCGAGGGACCAGCGCGAACTGGTAGTCTCAGGCAACTTTACCAAAGAACTTAGCCAGAATCTGTCTGTCCTCGAGTTGGTCCAGCGATGGATTAATTGATGACCCCGCCCCACGTCCTCCCTGCCTCCTTCCTGGTTGTCTGGAAGTATGAGAGATAGATAGACAGATAGATAGATAGGTAGTTAGATAGATAGGTAGGTAGATAAAGAAGATGCATGGATACGGAGAGAGAGAGAGAGAGAGAGAGAGAGAGAGAGAGAGAGAGAGAGAGAGAGAGAGAGAGAGAGAGAGAGAGACAGCGCCTATCGAACAGACCTGTAGTGGAGGGAATCCAACATTAACAGACCCCTTCTTTCTTCCTTCGTGATCATCCTAGCTTCTTTCCCATCATTCGTCTATATCCTAGGAAGTGTACAAGAAAGCAGCGTGTGGCTCTCTGGTTCACCCACAGCTCCTCCGCCTCGGCCACCACCAGGTAAACCTCCACCTCCTTCGAAGGTGGCTGAGGATCCCCCTTCCCAAGTCAACAGCACACATCTGCCGCAGAACTGTCGCACCTACTCCGTCCTTCTCCAACGACTGAGAGTGGTAATCCTCCACCTGGACCAGGTCAACAACACAGACCTGTCGTTTGAAAAGATTGATAGTTATCTCCTGTAGTTTCCGAGGACTGAAGATAGAAATGATAAGCTGATTGGAGTCGCTTCGTTCTATAAGTCTCAGGTGATCAGAATTCGTCGCATGGCTTGGCAGTAGTACCCTCCATGTGCTCACGTAAGATATAGGAAGATGAATCGTTCGTTTTGCTGTAGTTCTGAGGACTGGCGTTAAGCAAGCTGGAGTAGTGTCATCTTATACTCAGTATTTTTGGTCGTGTCATCTGCTGACATGGCTTTGAATGCGATGTTTGTTTTGTCTGTGGTAGATCAACCTTCATGGTGCAGCGGTGAGCGTTACTGACCGCTGACGCATTCACGGGCCATTGAGGTTCGAATCCTGGTCGTAGCAGCCGGTCCACAGTTAACCCAGCTCTTCACTCTTCACTTCGATGTTTATCAATTGACTTATGTTGCTCGCTTGTGTCTCCCCTGATGGTGTGATTATTACACGAAAGTGCACTTGGGAACTTATCGTGTTTCATTTTCCCCATGGACTCATAGGGATATCTTGATCACGCGCAAAACTGTGATCCTTTCCAATATATATATATATATATATATATATATATATATATATATATATATATATATATATGTATATATGGTATTCCGAGGTCGATGTGCTGTCAGTGGATTGAACCAGGGCATGTGAAGTGTCTGGGGTAAACCATGGAAAGTTTTGTGGGACCTGAATGTGGAAAGGGAGCTGTGGTTTTGGTGCATTATACATGACAGCTAGAGACTGAGTGTGAACATGTGGCCTTTGTTGTCTTTTCCTAGCGCTACCTCGCGCGTGCGCCTGGGGTGGGGTGCCATTTCAGTGTGGCGGGGTGCGACGGAATGATGAAGGTGCAAGTTATGAATTGTGACTGAGGTGATGTATAGGTATATAGTCTGAGTGATGTATTACAGTACGATATGTTGTATGTATAGTTGGTTATGTGCGTGTTTGGAATGTGGTATGGTATACATGTGGTGTTGGGAGGGTTGGGCATTTTGTCTGTGTTCGTTGCGCCTACTTTCGCTGTATCGTGAGACTACGCGACAAAGTATAGCAGATGAATATACGACAAATATAATAATATAATATATTTATATATTATATATTATATATATAATATAGAATATTTTTTTTTTTTTTTTTTTTGAGAAGATTTGTCGAGCACGGTATTGGAGAGGGAGAGAAGGAAAAGAGAAAGAAAGGATTTAAGCCCCCCAGTAGGTCACAGTGACATTCCAGTGCCCATAACGTATAACACAAAAGCTTTCTGTTTCCGATGCTTCACACATGGAGATGATCGATCCATTGTCCTACAATCCTAGAATTAGATCGTCAATCATATTCTTGTCTAAACATTGATAAGATCATGCTTACGCTGCCGACACTGGACAAATTTTATCAATACTGATGACTCCATCTAGCCACACTATCCTCGATCCCTCACAACTCCGACACAATATCTCAATGGAATCTATGACCTAATACATCATCCCATGAGCCAAAAACCTTAAGATCACTGCATCTTGCGATCAAAGGCCCATCTTTTTATTCCCCCTCTCTCTTCCCTCTCTCTCTCTCCTCTCTCTCCTCCTCTCTCTCATTTGCAAATTAAAAATAGATTTCAGTGACTCGCCTTTTCATCGCGAAACTTTCCATACCAACTACGGGGCAAAATAAAGTATTATAGTTTAGAACTTTAGAGCAATTCCAAACAACCATTTTACTGTCAAGGAAGACGGTAGAAATCTTACAAATTTTCAAGCTCAAATTTTCGCCCTCACCACTCAGTGCTTACCTCTCCATGAGTAGCACCGTAAAGATTCCAAAATTCCCAATGAATCAACAAACTTTACTTCTCAGTATTTAACCATTAAAGCTCTCAACTTGATTGAATCAGACGCAGCATGTAAACAAAAGCATTTGCTTTTACATTATAACTCTTAACTTACTTTCGTTCACAGTGATACGAAGAATCAACACTCATTAATGCTTTACAGATGAATTCGACCAGCTGTATTGTCAATGAGACGAAAAAAAAAATCAAGACATGCAAATCCAAACTCAAGACTTATTAACTTCCCCTCTTCATGACTCGTTCATTACCGCACAGAAACAATACATATCCGAACAAATTAAGAAATAGATCCACTGGCCACCACCTCCTCCCATGTTCATCAAGAAAGCAAAATAACAATAATTAAGTTGTTTGAAGGAAGGATAACACAGGGACGACCCTGCAATGCATCATACCACCACTCTCCCTACACCCCTCTCTCCTCAAGAAGCATCAACACACCCTCCTCCTCCACACCCCTCTACAGCAGCAATGCTATACACACACCTCCCTCCCACCACCCCTCCCCCTCTCCTCACAGCAGCAGTGCATCATACCAACCACTCCCTCACCAACACCACCTCAAGCACAATGCATCATACAACACCTCCTCTCCTCCTCCTCAAGCAGCAATGAAACACAGGACTCTCCTACCCCCCACCCATGCATCTACCTCTCGTCTCCTCCAACAGCATCATCAACACACCACCTCCCTCCCTCACCACCACCTCTCCTCCTCCTCACAGCAGCAGTGCATCATACCACACCACCTCCCTCCCTCACCACCACCACCTCACAGCAGCAATGCATCATACCACACCACCTCCCTCCTCCTCCTCCTCACAGCAGCCTGCCCTGAGGAGGAAGAACAAGGTATCATTTCGCAGGTCACGAACAGGAAGGGAAGAAAACAATACCTTGTGAACTCCGGGGGAGGGGAAGAGGTGAGGAGGAGGTCGACGGATCGAGGAGAGAGGGAATTTCCAACAAGGGATTCCAACTCAGATGTGAATTAGAGAATCACGATCTGATTTGGAAGACGAGTGAAGTGCCGGGGAGTGCCAGGGAGACATGAAGCCGTCCCTCCATTAGCTTCTGCCGGCGATGAGTGCGAGAGAGAGAGAGAGAGAGAGAGAGAGAGAGAGAGAGAGAGAGAGAGAGAGAGAGAGAGAGAGAGAGGAAGGGGTGTGATAGGTAAAACGGATGCCCTGATGCATTCGCCGGAGGAACATCTAACCGGCATCCTTGTGATGTCTATGCCTTCATTATAATCGTAAGGTGAATGGGAATGTATCATGATGACATTCGCCCCCCATGAGAGGAGATGGGACACTTGGATACGCAGGGGGGGAAGACGCAGAGGAGGAAGTTAAGGGCATTGGCGCGTATCATCTACTGCAGTGATGTGATGTGTGTGTGTGTATGTATACACCTTCGTTAGAACCTGAGAGTTATTGGAATTATATTAGAAACTCTGTTGTCCTTTGCAAAGACAGAGGAAGGGCTCTATGAAGACAGAAGAAGGGCTCTATGGAGACAGAGGAAGGGCTCTATGAAGACAGGAAGGGCGCTATGAAGGCAGAGGAAGGGCTCTATAAAGACAGAGGAAGGGTTCTACAAAGACAGAGGAAGAGCTCTATAAAGACAGAGGAAGGACTCTATAAAGACAGAGGAAGGGCTCTATGAAGACAGAGGAAGGGCTCTATGAAGACAGAGGAAGGGTTTTATGAAGACAGAGGAAGGGCTCTATGAAGACAGAGGAAGGGTTTTATGAAGATAGAGGAAGGACTCTATGAAGACAGAGGAAGGGCTCTATAAAGACAGAGGAAGGGCTCTATGAAGACAGAGGAAGGGTTCTACAAAGACAGAGGAAGAGCTCTATGAAGATAGAGGAAGGGCTCTATGAAGACAGAGGAAGGGCTCTATGAAGGAAGAGGAAGGGCTCTATGAAGACAGAGGGAGGGCTCTATAAAGACAGAGGAAGAGGATTACTGGAACCAGCCACAGTAGATAAGTGAGAGCTATGGAATACAGTCTACTGATCTTCTGTCATGAATGTCTTCATCAAATTCCATGAGTAAAAGAGGATAACAACAAACAGAGTTATCTAATCCAACACCGTAGGTCGAAAACCTTAAATGGAATCAGAATGAAGAGAAAGGCGATGGAATGCCATCTCTTCTAGAGGTCAATGGTTGAAATGTCTTCAGTCCAACTAATGACTGGTAGCACAAGATGCTATTGTTGAAGACAGGATGTGATATACACGTAAACAACATGGCCTACGTTTCGAGAGATGAAGCAACGTGGGAAGTAAAGCTTGTCCTCACATTACATGGAAAGTGAAGCTTGTCTGTAAGATAAGTGGAAAGTGAAGCTTGTCCTCATGTTACGTGGAAAGTGAAGCTTACCTCCATATTATGTTGAAAGTAAAGCTTGTCCTCATATTTGAAGCTTGCCTTCATATCATGTGGAAAGTAAAGCTTATCCTCATATTCCATGGAAAGTGAAGCTTGCTTTCATATTATGTGGAAAGTGAAGCTGGTCCTCAAATTGCGTGGAAAATGAAGTTTGTCTACAAAACACGTGGAAAGTAAAGCTTGTCCTCCAAATAAGTGGAAAGTGAAGCTTGTCCTTAAAGTACATGGAGAGTGAAGCTTGTCCTTAAACTATGTGGAAAGAGAAGCTTCTCTCTCTCTCTCTCTCTCTCTCTCTCTCTCTCTCTCTCTGAAATCATAGCTAAGTTTCCTTATCAAGTTTGCAAGACGAGGTTATGACCTGGCCGGCCACATGAACACACCAGACACTGGTGCTTACGAACAGCAACAGTGACGCAGTGGAGTAACTTACCCTCATTCTCCACGCATGATCTGCCCAACGAGAGTTGAATATACAACACACTATACACCACATCCCCCTATTCCTCTTCCACCTCCTCCTCCTCCTCCACCTCCTCCTCCTCCTCCACCTCCTCCTCCTCAACCACCTCCTCCTAGTCTCACGTACTGACCACAGAATCCACAAATACAGTATGTGTTTCTGTGTACTTGCAACTGAAGGGTTATGGAAACACTCGTGTATAAGTGTAAAGGTGAGGGTGTATTGTTAGTTCTGATATCACCATCTTGCTAATACGTCTATTGTGAATTGTCAAAGTGTCATCTCCCAAGCGACTCTCAGTAATCCCGTTTTGGAACGTCTAATTTCATAGAAATGAGGGAAATTTTCCTGTGTCGATATTACCTTGAGAAAAATAGTCATATGACTTGATGGATTCTATACAGCAAATAAAAGGGAATGAACTCTTTCTACTTAGCACTATTGATGGGTGCAGATTTTGCTGTCCTCACAGCTCACAGGGGCTTGATGATATGGCAATATGTCTTCAGGGTAGCACAAGACATAACTCACAGGCATCTCCCTCAAGGCTCTGGTCTACAAGCCACCATTAATCTCCTCCTCCCCCTTGTTTCTAAGCTTGGGAAGAGTGGAGGATATATATTGTGTATAACCCATGTACTATATAACATAACCTTCCGTTGATGGACTGCATAACGTGAGTTCTCTATGCTGCCCTTCGTGATATATCCTCCTTCTAATGCCCTGTATAATATAACCTTCCGTTGATGGATTGTATAACATGACCTCTCTTTGCTGCCCTGCATAATATAACCTCCTTCTGATGCCCTTCATGATATAATCTCCCTTTGATTAACCAGTATAACAGAACGTCCGGTCAATGCTCAATGCAGTCTCCCTTTTCCTTAATGCCTTGTATAACATAACCTTCCTTTGATGCCCTGTATAGCATAACATACTGTTAATGCCCTGTGTAATATAACCTCCCTTTGAAGCCCTGTATAATATGACCTCCCTTTAATGCCTTGTGTAATATAACCTTTTTTCTGATGCCCTGTCAGCTATAACCTCCCTCTGATGCCCTGTAATATATATAACCTTCCTTGGATGCCCTGTATAGTATGATCTTCCTTTAATGTTCTTTGTCATATAACCTCCTTTTGATGCTCTGTATAATATAACCTCCTTTTGATGTCTTGTATAATATAACCTCCTTTTGATGTTTTGTATAATAGATACTCCCTTTCATACCTAGTATGTTGTAACCTCCATTTGACACACACACACACACACACACACACACACACACACACACACACACACACACACACACACACACAACTTGATGGTTGGGAAACTTCATGAAATGGGGCTCCACGAGTAGAGAACTCTCTCATTGTTTTCTACAAACTGGCAGTTACATCTTCTCTCCACCAACCCTTCTCGTCGTAGAGAGAGAGAGAGAGAGAGAGAGAGAGAGAGAGAGAGAGAGAGAGAGAGAGAGAGAGAGAGAGAGAGAGAGAGAGCACCGGCCAAAGGGCAGTGGCAAAGGAAAATTCTGACAAGGATCACTTTTAGATATTTCTTCCGGCTTTGATTTAATCTACAGCTGTACAGTCTGTCTCTAAAGGAGGAGAGGGGAATTGAATTCCGTTGCTGGAGTGCTGAACTTGCTAGACTCACTTCCAACTCCCTCCCTCCTGCTAAATCGCGTAAGGGAATACTCATTACAAGTTGAATCTCAGAGAGAATAAATCTATGAGGATCGAACCGTGGTACTGTGACTTGCATCACTATATCGTCCACAGGTGGAGGATAGATGGCATCAAGGACCAACTCACACCTTCACGTTCAAACCCAGAAAGGAGGGTCCAGGAACCTCTGGGATATCCCCAGGGACATTAAGGAGATAAGACTGATGATATGGATTTTGGCACAAGAGTCGCACTGCGTTCGTCTGGCGAGGTTAGACGAAGTCATCAGGAGCTTAAACAAGCCCAGACAGCGAGTGTGCCTAGACCATTGGAGGCTCGAGACGTGTGCCACCATCTCTCTTGTAACTTTGGTCAAAAATTGTTCTCACGTGTGACCTGAGCTGTGGACTACTCTATCCTCAAATTGGTAAATGCTGACACCAGTACTGAGGGGAGAAGAAGAAGTCATGCGAAGTCCACACGACATATACTGAGTCACTGAGTCACCCAACATTTCCAGGAGAAATGATGGAAATTCTTGGAAAAAAAATGTTGCAAAATGTTGTTGCATAAGATCTTTGTATCGATCTGTCTATCTCTCGTACTGAAGTCAGTTCTATTGATGTGAGGGTGGATCCAGTGCATACATTTTCTCATCATCTCACTCACACATGAATACTAGAATCGTCTCAGTAGATCTCGCGTCTCACTCACGCATGGATCTCAGAATCCCTCGATCTCACTCACTCGTCTCAGTGGACCTACAAGTCTCTCGTCTCACTCACACACAGATACGAGAATCACTTCCGTAGATCTACGCAGGACTTACCACCAGTTCGAGCGAGTTGGATTCAGCTGACGAAATGCACGAAGCCTGAGATCAGAAGAGGAGCAATCACCATGAGGCCTTACTTATCTTGGGCCTTCAGAAAGCTTACTTATCTTGGCCCTTCAGAAAGCTTACTTATCTTGGCTCTTCAGAAAGCTTACTTATCTTGGCCCTTCAGAAAGCTTACTTATCTTGGCCCTTCAGAAAGCTTACTTATCTTGGCCATTCAGAAAGCTTACTTATCTTGGCCCTTCAGAAAGCTTACTTATCTTGGCCCTTCAGAAAGCTTACTTATCTTGGCTCTTCAGAAAGCTTACTTATCTTGGCTCTTCAGAAAGCTTACTTATCTTGGCCCTTCAGAAAGCTTACTTGTCTTGGCTCTTCAGAAAGCTTACTTATCTTGGCCCTTCAGAAAGCTTACTTATCTTGGCCCTTCAGAAAGCTTACTTATCTTGGCTCTTCAGAAAGCTTACTTATCTTGACTCTTCAGAAAGCTTACTTATCTTGGCCCTTCAGAAAGCTTACTTATCTTGGCCCTTCAGAAAGCTTACTTATCTTGGCCCTTCAGAAAGCTTACTTATCTTGGCTCTTCAGAAAGCTTACTTATCTTGGCTCTTCAGAAAGCTTACTTATCTTGGCCCTTCAGAAAGCTTACTTATCTTGGCCCTTCAGAAAGCTTACTTATCTTGGCCCTTCAGAAAGCTTACTTATCTTGGCTCTTCAGAAAGCTTACTTATCTTGGCCCTTCAGAAAGCTTACTTATCTTGGCCCTTCAGAAAGCTTACTTATCTTGGCCCTTCAGAAAGCTTACTTATCTTGGCTCTTCAGAAAGCTTACTTATCTTGGCCCTTCAGAAAGCTTACTTATCTTGGCCCTTCAGAAAGCTTACTTGTCTTGGCTCTTCAGAAAGCTTACTTATCTTGGCTCTTCAGAAAGCTTACTTATCTTGGCCCTTCAGAAAGCTTACTTATCTTGGCTCTTCAGAAAGCTTACTTATCTTGGCCCTTCAGAAAGCTTCTTATAAATAGTCTCGAAGGAGGAGAAGTTAGCGAATCACTCGAGGCTGACCAGCCAATAAATCTCAACAACTAATTCTATCTTTTTTCTTTTTTCTAATAGAATTGTTGATATATGGACTAATTTCCAGACTAGAGTGGTTGAAAGTATTATCACGGATACGTTTAAGAATAGATTTGGCCACTGTTTTGATACGTTTAAGAATAGATTTGACCACTATTTTGATACGTTTAAGATTAGATTTGACCACTGTTTTGATACGTTTAAGAATAGATTTGACCACTGTTTTGATACGTTTAAGAATAGATTTGACCACTATTTTGATACGTTTAAGATTAGATTTGACCACTATTTTGATACGTTTAAGATTAGATTTGACCACTATTTTGATACGTTTAAGACTAGATTTGACCACTGTTTTGATACGTTTAAGAATAGATTTGACCACTATTTTGATACGTTTAAGATTAGATTTGACCACTATTTTGATACGTTTAAGATTAGATTTGACCACTATTTTGATACGTTTAAGACTAGATTTGACCACTATTTTGATACGTTTAAGATTAGATTTGACCACTGTTTTGCCTCACGTTCACGACTGACATTATTGGCGTCTCTTTGGTCACATGAAGATTTAGAATATTTTTCTTCTTGAGATTATCTGTATGACTGTCTAATCTTATACTACACTCATCTGAGAGTCTCTGACGTCACCTGTTATCACAAACAGCCTCAAAGGGATCCAATGGTCTATTGCAATATAAGATTCTTTGGATTCCTTTGTTATTCTTTTTACTGTCCCCCGGCGCAGATGATTCTGATCATCAGGTCTAACTGGTAGACGGGAGGTAAACAAAAGAAAATATCGGGAAAAAATATTTCATCTGACTTTTGTCAGGAAATTTATTACAGTCCCTCACATCTGAATACGACTGGGTAGAAATCAAGAATAGATGATGATAAACAACAACAAGAAAAACGACATGACAAAAGTGAAAAGAAAATCAGGTTTATCATTGAAGACCATTAAGTATCTCACGTAGTAGACCAGATTGAAACAGATAAAAGAAAACGGATATGATACCCAGAAGAAATATCTCCAGATTAATAAAATAGAGAGAAAATGGAGAGAAAAATCTTAAGGTCTTTGGTTTCGGCCGTCATAAATACGCAACATATGGACGCCGGTCAAGAAGACAACAGAGGTGTGGGAGTCACTCCTGAGAACCTTCAGGAGGAAGGAAGAAAAAACAAAAAAAACTAGCTAGAAATTACATTTCGATGCTCTCGAATTCCCTAATTACTTTCCATAGATTCTATATATCGTATACTCCAGCTCTTCAGCCTTTGCGAAAGATAAGGATATAGATTGTAAAGTCTCCAGCAATCCTACGTGGCGAAGAAGCTACAGATGTGTTAACCCCATGAAACATCCCTTCCAAAGGAAATGACATTGATGTTCAGATGTTTTTTTTCGTAATAGAAAGATTCTCCTGGGATGTACATGTGTGTTTCACGTACCTTACTATTATCACTTATTTATTTTTATTTATTATATTTTGACGCTGTCTCCCGCGTTTGCGAGGTAGCGCAAGGAAACAGACGAAAGAAATGGTCCCCCCCCCCATACACATGTATATACATACGTCCACACACGCAAATATACATACCTACACAGCTTTCCATGGTTTACCCCAGACGCTTCACATGCCCCGATTCAATCCACTGACAGCACGTCAACCCCGGTATACCACATCGCTCCAATTCACTCTATTCCTTGCCCTCCTTTCACCCTCCTGCATGTTCAGGCCCCGATCACACAAAATCCTTTTCACTCCATCCTTCCACCTCCAATTTGGTCTCCCTCTTCTCCTTGTTCCCTCCACCTCCGACACATATATCTTCTTGGTCAATCTCTCCTCACTCATCCTCTCCATGTGCCCAAACCACTTCAAAACACCCTCTTCTGCTCTCTCAACCACGCTCTTTTTATTACCACACATCTCTCTTACCCTTACGTTACTCACTCGATCAAACCACCTCACACCACACATTGTCCTCAAACATCTCATTTCCAGCACATCCATCCTCCTGCGCACAACTCTATCCATAGCCCACGCCTCGCAACCATACAACATTGTTGGAACCACTATTCCTTCAAACATACCCATTTTTGCTTTCCGAGATAATGTTCTCGACTTCCACACATTCTTCAAGGCCCCCAGGATTTTCGCCCCCTCCCCCACCCTATGATCCACTTCCGCTTCCATGGTTCCATCCGCTGCCAGATCCACTCCCAGATATCTAAAACACTTCACTTCCTCCAGTTTTTCTCCATTCAAACTCACCTCCCAATTGACTTGACCCTCAACCCTACTGTACCTAATAACCTTGCTCTTATTCACATTTACTCTTAACTTTCTTCTTCCACACACTTTTCCAAACTCAGTCACCAGCTTCTGCAGTTTCTCACATGAATCAGCCACCAGCGCTGTATCATCAGCGAACAACAACTGACTCACTTCCCAGGCTCTCTCATCCCCAACAGACTTCATACTTGCCCCTCTTTCCAAAACTCTTGCATTTACCTCCCGAACAACCCCATCCATAAACAAATTAAACAACCATGGAGACATCACACACCCCTGCCGCAAACCTACATTCACTGAGAACCAATCACTTTCCTCTCTTCCTACACGTACACATGCCTTACATCCTCGATAAAAACTTTTCACTGCTTCTAACAACTTTCCTCCCACACCATATATTCTTAATACCTTCCACAGAGCATCTCTATCAACTCTATCATATGCCTTCTCCAGATCCATAAATGCTACATACAAATCCATTTGCTTTTCTAAGTATTTCTCACATACATTCTTCAAAGCAAACACCTGATCCACACATCCTCTACCACTTCTGAAACCACACTGCTCTTCCCCAATCTGATGCTCTGTACATGCCTTCACCCTCTCAATCAATACCCTCCCATATAATTTACCAGGAATACTCAACAAACTTATACCTCTGTAATTTGAGCACTCACTCTTATCCCCTTTGCCTTTGTACAATGGCACTATGCACGCATTCCGCCAATCCTCAGGCACCTCACCATGAGTCATACATACATTAAATAACCTTACCAACCAGTCAACAATACAGTCACCCCCTTTTCTAATAAATTCCACTGCAATACCATATATATATATATATATATATATATATATATATATATATATATATATATATATATATATCTAAGAGGTGGTGATTGAAGCGCAGCAGAGAATAATCTCTAACTAGAACTGAACTAGGTCTAACAAGAACTAGAACTGAACCTCAAGAAAGGATATTGTTCAATATTGACGATAGATGATATTCCCTCAACAGAATATTCCACTAATCGAATATTGGAAACAAGCCGTGGGTCCCTCCTTTCCCTTCCGGTTTATGATCTATGCCCATTGATTGACCAACTTCAAACGGGAGGATAGATAGTAAGGTTGGTTATGAATAGACTATTCACTCCGGGGATCGAACACGGGTTCGAGTGATGCATAGGAAGCGACTCCGAGCCACAGCGCTGATGAAGGTCTTCCGTTTTCTGTATCTCTGTTTCTATGTACACACACACACACACACACACACACACGCACGCACGATAAGAACAGTCGTGACCTTGAAATATCAAGAACCCTCCACAGTTATGTCTACGATAAGAACCGTGTCTCTACTTGTGATTTCAGGGGAATACATCTTCAATGGGAACCTGAGATAAGGAGAGAATACTTTTGAATCACATCCTGACATAATTCTGACCGGGTAAAAGAAGAAATGACTGAATATTTTCAAGAATAAATCATTACTTATATTTATTATTTTATTATACTTTGTCGCTGTCTCCCGCGTTTGCGAGGTAGCGCAAGGAAACAGACGAAAGAAATGGCCCCCCCCCCCATACACATGTATATACATACGCCCACACACGCAAATATACATACCTACACAGCTTTCCATTACTACAGTGACTTATTCTAAGTCACAGAATTCTTTCCTACTCTGGCATTCCCAGGATTTGATAGGTATGAATGTACATGCATATAACCAGGGGGGAAATAAAACACGGTAAGTTCCCAAGTGCACTTTAGTGTAATAATCACATCGTCAGATGGAGATACAAGTGTGAGATAGAAGACTTAGGGCAGTCAGTTGATATACAGTGACATCTTAGCTACGTCTTTTCCTCGTATATCAAGTGACTGTTCTAAGTCTTGTAATCTCCCCTGATGATGTGATCATTACACGAAAGTGCACTTGGGAACTTATGATGTTTCACTTTCCCCTGGTTATATCCATATACTAGATCACGCGCACCATTGTGACCTCTTGCAACATGAATGAGTGTATCTAGACACTACCGGACTCTGCCTGCCTGTGATCACCCTGAGCGAGGCTGTGTTATCGTCTACTGACGAAAGAAGTACACACTCGTCGAAGATCTTCTCGCTCCAAAGGAGTCCATCATATCTCCCCTGCTACGGGAAGTAGCGCAGGCTAAGTGGTGTAGAAATTCCTGGGAAAAGGGGGTTCTGGAATATCAAAATGGACCCTCTCGAGAAAGGGGTCCTGGAATGATACCAGAACCCTTTCAAGAAAGGGGTCCTGGGGTAATTATGATTAGTAAGGACACATTTGGTCTACAACATATATTCCGATGAGACACACATCTTTTTTGCTTATGTTCGAGGCTTACTGAGGGAATCCCATTTGCATATTAGAATCATAATTTTTCGAGTGGTGTGAAAGATAGATCTATTTGCATTGATAATATCACAGTGATGATTGAATCTGCTTCGTCTGGATCACTGCGAACGTAAAGGGATCCAATGCCTATATGATCTTATCAAAAGAGTGTTGGAATCTCTTGGAATTTTTGGAGACATAGGTTATGGACCGTATAATCTCGCCAAGGGCTGTTGCTTGCGTACATGATTAATAACACAATCTCACTTTACAACCTGTATAATCTAGTCTAATCTCTTTGATAACTGTATATTTGATAACATGACCTGTATAGCTTAACAAACTTCTTTCACGTCTGTATGATTAATGATTAATCCAAATTCTTTGATGTCTGTATGATCAATGATTAACCAAGCATTGATATGTTGCTTGTATAATCTTAGTCTAACATCTTTGATACTTGTATACTTGATAACCAAACATTGCTTTATTGCCTGTATAAACTAGTCTATACCTGATGCCTGGGGACCGTATGATATAGTCTGGCTATGGAGATTGGGAACTGTATTATTGAACCTAACTATGGTTACTGGGAACTGCAGGATCTGGCCTAATTAGACTGTAAACTGTAGAATGAAGATCAAAACCTTATACTATAAGGCCCTGTCTCTTTCTACATAACTGTAAATGGAACTTTAGGTGTTCATTGAAAGTTAAGATAAATTTTTGCATTACTTTCTACATATGAGATGGACATCTTTGTTCCTGCTTTTGTAAATTTTATGGCCAGCATTTTTGCTGTGATCTGAGGATGTCTTATTGTGATGAACTGACATTTCTGACATAGGGTGACTTTGTCTTTTGTAAGCATATGGGAAAATCATGTCTATATTTTCCACTATGATAATATATGGGTAAAGGAACAAAGAAACTGCATGAGTATTTCTTCACAAACATAAACATATATCACAGAAACACTTGTCCAGTTCATGTTGTCTGTCTCATCCGCTTATCTATCGTGGTAACAGTGGAACACAGAGAGTGGAACAGACTTATCTTTTTCTATGTCAAGCGCTCCACTCACGAGCGAAAGTCCTGAGTAAGGCCAGGCCTTTAATCAAATTCACAAAGATGGTTCAAGAAACATGAAGAAAGGAAATGAAGCAGAGGGAAAAAAAGGGCAAAGATATAGAGAAGGAGAGAAGGTAGAGGAAAAAAAGGGTGTAGAAATACAGAGAAGGAGAAAAAGTAGAGGAAAAAAAGGGGTAAAGATATAGAGAAGGAGAGAAAGTAGAGGAAAAAAAGGTTTTAGAATACTGAGGAGAAAAAGTAAAGGAAAAAAAAGGAGTAAAGATATAGGGAAGGAGGAGGAGAGAAGGTAGAGGGAAAGATTATCTAAGTATTTCAGAGGATGGATTGTGGAAGACTTGCCTTTTGATAAACGTAACAGGCCATTGCCCTTGCAAAAATGACAGGTCATTGCTCTTCGAAGAGGCACGGGGCGGGGAGAGGATAATGATGTGTATAATGACGGATGGCGTGAGAGCAAAAATCACACTCTTGAGACAGTGCGACACGCTTTTATCGTACAGCCCAACTCACCCATATTGTTCGCGTCTTTAAGAGAGTGTGTAATCCAAGGTGGGTCTTAGGGGAGGAGGAGGAGGAGGAAGAGAAGATTATCGGTGAAATGAGGAGAAAATGCAATTGAATCCCGAAAAAGAACTTTGACGAGATTAAGGCACGGAATGAGTTGAAGACGACAAGGAGGAAAGAAAGAAATTCTTACGAGTAATTTGATGAGGGTCTGAGATAGGGCAGTGGAGTCGAACCCTGAGAGGAGGGTAAGGTGTGAGACACTAGAGAGAGAGAGAGAGAGAGAGAGAGAGAGAGAGAGAGAGAGAGAGAGAGAGATGGAGCACCCGTGATGGAGTGCTGGTGAAGACCCCCCCCCCCCAGGGGAAAGATAGAAGATGGAGAACTCCTGATGGAGTCACGATAATCTACAGAAGGAGTACTTCTGATGGAGCCACGATGATATAAGGATGGAGCAACCTTGATGGAGATTCGATAATAGAAGGATGGAATACTCCTGATGGAGTTACGACGAGCTGTGAACTAACAAAAGCCACCAAAGAAGACCCGGTGGAGACCATCGCTGGACCACTGAAGGATAGAAAGAGATGAAAGGGAAGTGGAAAAGGTCGAAAAGTACCTTTGCGGAACGGAAGGTATCTAGAAGGGTATTTCCCTTTGTTTCGGGAGTGTCGAGAGGCATGGAAGAATTGGTGTGAGAAAATGTAGAGATGAATAACCCAATCATATTCCTATGGATAACTTAGGGTAAGGGTTGTAGGCAGAGAACATAAAGTGGTTGGGTAACTGATCTAGAATCGAAATAGAGAACTGTAGCCTGGCCTCATAAGGTTGTGAGGGAGATGAGGAGATGGAAGAAAAAAAAAAAAGAAGTGGATCTTGGGAATTGCTTAGCCAGATAGGACATTTTTGATGGCTGGTTCATGATGAGGATATGGGATGGATACCTAGGGTATGTTGTGAGTTTCAGGGGAGGACAGAATACCACTGAGGGAAGGGGAGGAATATTGGTATATATAGGTACCCATCAACTCACTCTTTGTGGTCAGATCGCTACATGAAGTTCATTGGGTGATTGGTGGTGTGGAAATGACTACCTTCCTAATTGGCGTTGTGGAAATGACTCCCATCCTAATTGGCGTTGTGGAAATGACTCCCATCCTAATTGGCGGCGTCGAAATGACTAACATCCTAATTGGCTGTTTGGAAATGATTAGTATCCTAATTGGCTGTGTCGGAAATGACTAACATCCTAATTGGTGGTGTGAAAATGCCTCTCATCCTAATTGGCTGAGTGCGAATGACTAAGATCTTAATTAGTAAAGTCGAAATGTCTAATATCCTAATTCGTGACGTCGAAACGACCAATATGTCCAAATACTTCAAAAGATGACGTCCTTTCTGATGAATACAGAAAGCACACACACGCACACACACACACACACACACACACACACACATACACATACACACACACACACACACACACACACAGTTCAGAGGAATCAGCCAGGGTTTAGCGTTCGAGAAGCGCTAAACTTGGGAACAGATTATGGCTAAGTTCGCCATGAAGTTTGTCCCTCCTAAGTTGTGCCAGGATCTTCCTCTGCCAGAGGCCTGACGGAGGTTGTGTTATTCCTTATGGCCAACTGACAAAAAGCTGAAAAATAATCATTCCTTCGTGGAAGATCGCATTATCTATCTTCTTCTTTACTGCCACAAGTTATCTATCCCTCCAAACAGCCATTTCTAAAGTAGACATTAAAAAATTCTTCATTTCTTCTCATGATATCTGCAAGTTAACATCAACCAAAACGCTCCCCCCTTTTATTTCGATAGCTTGCGACTTCCTCCGTGCATAACCTGAAATTCTTAAGGTAGCATCAACTTAGATAAGCAACTGGTGTGTTCTCTTTACATCCAACGTATGGGCTATAGATACACAGTGAGAGTGTATGTGTAATCTTAGCATTACCTTTTATACCTGAAGAAGGTGTTATAGATCTTTGCGACAGGTGGTGGGTCTATAACATGTCGTCTGTGGCCCTCATTATAGACCCTAGTTAAGCCCAGTTAACCATATTCATCATCCATATACATCGGTTTAGATACTATTTTCCCTGAAAGAATTACTTCTTTACATGTTAACGGTAAAGACATTTCCAGATTTTCTAAGATTACGTTGGCTCTCGAAGTCATGTAGTCTACTGATAGAAAACGGACAAGCTGGCTCCATTGTGAGCTCAGTGTAATGAATAGAACATGTACTTTAGCTGCCAGGCTTCAGTCTTGTAGGAACTAAACTGAACCACGAACGCTAATTCTATCAGACCCGAGGCTTACATCTTGCAGCCTAATCAACACACAGCAATTCTCATTTCTTTTTCAGTTGTCTCTTTGTTTCTTTTGTTAAATATGCCGATTTTCTAGACGTAAAATTTGATGAATTAATCTTTTTTCTTTATATTACGACAGTTTTCTTAAAGTTTGAATACCGAGATGTATTGCACTCTACTTGACTTATGCTGTGCCTAAAGTATCTGAAATAGTACACTGTGCCTTTACATTTTATTGCTCTTAAGACACATAATCATTTAACCTCTACTTGTAAGTTCAGGCCCTCGAAGCCCTTGTCTGCTCGCTCCTGACTGATCATTTAGACTCGGATTTACATAGAGCAGACATTCCAGCAACATAACTTCGTTTCTTTTCGTCGAAGAACGGCGGAATGGCATTGTTCAGTGGAATAATCATTTGCTCTCGCCTTTTTTCCTCTTCGTACCATCCATATCGCCGGCACATTCTTCCCACTCAAAAGTAACATATCTCCCGAAAATGTATCGCTCCAGTAGCCAGTAATATTTATCCGAATGAGAAAAGTGATGAAAATTATTGTTATCTGCCTATGGGGGTTAGTCATCGAAGGTCTGCCAATTTCTTTGGCGTGTCCAAAAACAGAAGAAAGATAAGACTCGCTTTCTGTTGTACAAAATTTATAGTATGATAATTTCTCGACGATTTATCAACCCTAACGGCCAGCAATGAAATAAATGAGTACTTAGTAACTGTCACTCTGAGACTGAAAACTGTCACTCTGAGACTGAAAACTGTCACTCTGAGACTGAAAACTGTCACTCTGAGACTGAAAACTATCACTCTGAGACTGAAAACTGTCACTCTGAGACTGAAAACTGACACTCTGAGACTGAAAACTGTCACTCTGAGACTGAAAACTGTCACTCTTAGACTGAAAACTGTCACTCTGAGACTGAAAACTGTCACTCTGAGACTGAAAACTGTCACTCTGAGACTGAAAACTGACACTCTGAGACTGAAAACTGTCACTCTGAGACTGAAAACTGTCACTCTGAGACTGAAAACTGTCACTCTGAGACTGAAAACTGACACTCTGAGACTGAAAACTGTCACTCTGAGACTGAAAACTGTCACTCTGAGACTGAAAACTGTCACTCTGAGACTGAAAACTGTCACTCTGAGACTGAAAACTTCGTCGGCGTGTCTACAGAAAGAAGACAGAATCGCCTTTTCATAATATAAATTCACACACACGCGCGCGCACACACACACACACACACACACACACACACACACACACATTAAAAGGACTAATGTATAAATATACATTCACGTTTTGACAGTAGCTGATCTCCATTTCATGAGTCTGTTTGACAAGATTTTGTTATTTCGCATCGGCTTGCCATAACCAAAGACTCATCTAAAAGACACTCCGGTGATGTATAATGAAAAAAAAAAAAAAGACGATGAGTTTTGGGTGTGGACGTAGAGCAAGTACTAAATGATAATGAAGGAAATTCCCAAGGTGGCAATTGTGAGGGAGGTGTGAGGTGAGGCGTGTAGTTGGGCCTGGAGACGACCATAATCGGTGCCTCGAGAAAGGGGAATGAAGCGAGTCGTGTAAAATGTATAGTAAGCCTGGGTGTGTGGTGCGGTGTGGGGGAAGAAGAAGAATTGAATTCGTAAAGGTACCTTGATGGAACTCGGCAGCTGGTGGAGAACTAGGGGCAAATCCTAATGGAGTGATTTGATGGAGATCTGAGACAGAGAATTTCAATCTAACCTTGGATGGAGGCGAAGCATGATGAGCTCTGTGGGAGCGCTGGGTCAGAGCTGAATATCCCCAGATGATGATGGTGTTTAGAGAAGACTTCGAGGGTTGCGAGTCGTTACTGGATCTCGTGAAGACGACTTGTTGCTACGACAAAATTGTGAGGTGGAAAAAAAATTTCAAGGACGATGAAATAACCTTTTGATGTTGAAAATTTAGGGAGATATGCTTTCCTGTATGGAATTACGGTCATCAGAAATGCTAATTTTGATGCTTTTACTCAGCAAATCACAAAGGGATTATGGACACAGTGAGTCAGGAGACCTAGAAATGTAGGATGATGGTCTATGGGAATTAGATAATCGTGACTGTTTGTTTACGAATGTCAGATGGATATTGGTCCTGTGTGCCCTGTTTGATGTTGTTTACGACTTTGTTGTATTTGCCTTTGAGAGGACGGAAGCCTAGGCAGACGAGACGTAGTTTAGAAGTCTACTCGTCTACTCGTTTCCGGAAATCAGGTGAGGGTTAGAAGGTGATAATTGATAAGTACAAACTAATCCATAGCGTCCCACATCTCCTGTCTTGTTGCTGGGGGAGATGTGTGTGTGTGTGTGTGTGTGTGTGTGTGTGTGTGTGTGGTTGTGGTCGTTGGCACAGGCAAGTCAGGCAGCTGTGGTGGCCTGTGTTGGTCAGGTTGTATACTTGGTTGTTAGCTGGGAGAGGTTTATGTGTATGTGTGGTAACAGGATAGCTATTTGCTCCTGAAAGACAGATGGGAAGAACTCCTCTGTTGTACACCAAGAGAAAGAGCCTTTAATGGTAACATTATTATTCGTCCTCAAGATGCCAGAGAAAGGGCACGCCCCCCCCCCAACACACACACACACACACACACACACACACACACACACACACACACACTAGGGTAATTCCTTACGTCGTTCACTGCTGAGGTCCCTACTCCGGCTGCCCACTCTCTCTGTAGCCTGCTGTTCACTGTGTAATTTAACTCCCTTTGACGTCTAAACCCTAAAGCGATTACTGGCCTTGATGGCCTTCAGAGTGCGCTGAACTTCTACTGACGGTGTGTATATGCGCAAGATATATTCTGGTATGCTAGGGCTGCATATATATATATATATATATATATATATATATATATATATATATATATATATATATATATATATATATATATATATTCCTATGAGTCCACGGGGAAAATGAAACACGATAAGTTCCCAAGTGCACTTTCGTGTAATAATCACATCATCAGGGGAGACACAAGAGAGAAAAGATTGACAAAGAGGATATATGTGTCAGAGATGGAGGAAACAAGGAGAAGCGAGAGACCAAAGTGGAGGTGGAAGGATAGAGTGAAAAAGATTTTGGGCTATCGGGGCCTAAACATAATAGGCGTGCAAGAATGGAGTGAATTGGAACGATGTGGATATACCAGGGTCGACGTGCTGCCAATGGACTGAACCAGGATATGTAAAACGTCTGGGATAAACCATAGAAAGGTCTGTGGGTCCTGGATGTGGATTGGGAGCTGTATTTTCGGTGCCTTACACTTGACAGCTAGAGAATGAGTGTGATCGAATGTGGCCTTTTTTTGTTTCTGTTTCAGCGAAGCTGTCTCCTGTGGGGCGGGGTAGTGCCGAGAATGGATGAACGTGTACGTATATACATGTGTATGTGGGTGGGTTGGGCCATTCTTTCGTCTGTTCCTTTGCGCTACGTCGCTAACGCGGGAGACAGCGACAAGGTATGATAAATAAAAGAATATATATATATATATATATATATATATATATATATATATATGCATGAAGGTCATTTAATATAACAAGCAGACATTTGTCCTCTTCACCTCACCCACACATGCACAAACACACACACACACACACACACACACACACACATACACACACACACACACACACACACACACACACACACACACACACAAATCCTGAATTCTGTCATCCTTTATCATTTTTGAACAGTAATTTAATCACAGTGTATCGGCTTTTTAATTATTATTCTTTTCATGTCTCTCTCAAAGCCTTCGGTGCAGTTACAAATCAAAAATCCATTTCTGCAGATTATATCAAAATTCCAGAATATTTCTTTTACAATATTTTTTTTTTCTCAAACAAGTATGGAAAAGAGTTATCATTGCTAGGATGAATTTTAATTCATGATTATCTGTTAATTAGGTAATATTTTCATTTCTGAGAGATGGATCGTGTACTAAAAAGTCTGATATATATTAATTCCATTATAGTTTCTTTATTTTCTCGTTAATGAAATGATCCAGTGGTCTGTTCCTGCCAGCGCTTCCTTATATGATTTGGATACATTTCCTTCAGCCCACACCAGCTAAAAGTCTTGTGAGGTACATGTACTTGTTTCACAATCGTATGTCGAAGAAATATTTGCAGCCATGAAGATGATCATTGTCATTGTTATCTTGGGCCTTGAAAGCAAGTGGAAAGGAATGGCAGGAGTCAGTTTGTTGGATATGAACCTAGAACCTTATAATCCCAGGATGACCCTGACAACACATAACACATCGACATAAAACACTTCAGTCTAATTACAATCCAAGTCCACACTGACATTATCAACCACTATTTGACTGCATAGAAATACCTACCAGCTTAATGCTCATCCTGAAACATCACAAACCTTAACTAAAACTTTATTTTCTATTTGGTCTTACAAGGAGCACAGACATGGTGAGAAGTTAAGAATGTTCATCATTAACACCCGAACATGTTACAGATTTTCGGATGGTAGATGTAGTTTGTCGTTGACAGGTTAATTAAGTCTAACAGTTGATAGATCTAAGTCTTCAAACAACCAAACTACCATGCTTGATCCTATTGCCCAATATCGCTGTTATCATTAATAACCCAACTCCCCACAAAACTAATTCACAGCAAAAGTAACCAAATTATCCTATGTTCACCCACCCAGCACAACACCGAACCCAAATAGTCCACCCTCACTGCATATAAGCCTCACACAACACGTCCCGGATGGTCGCTACAACAGCTACAACTCCAACTCTCCTCCTTCTCAGTATAAGTGCCAATGGTCATCAACAAAACATTCGATACTATTTCAAAACATATATATTCACACATAAGATCTCTGACACCATTATCGTTAAGAAAGACAATGATAACGAACGAAGGAGTTTCCTGTCTTAGCCAACGGCCAGAATTAGTCGCCACAGTGAATGCCATTGTGAAACTCTGAAGCTCTACACTGGAGTCCCCCAGGTGACTCTTCTTTCTCCATCCCTTTTCGAACTCTTTTATTACGTGGACTACAAAGCACATCACAAACACAGCCTTATATGCGGATGGCATTACAATTGCGTTTCAGTAACTCAGCACTACGTAAGCATTAATCAACATCACCCATTCAGAACAATGGCTCGTAACAGAAAATTTTTCATCTCCATAGATATCCACCTTCATCTTCTTCACCTTTGATGCACATGAATTCAATCTGTAACCTCAAATAACCTCTAATAATCAACCACTGTCACCATACTAGGTATGATATACGACAAACACACATCAAATCCCTTTCTCCTGCATCACAAACATTTACGGAGAATCCATAGGGAGATCATACTTCCTCAGAGCACTCTATAGATACCACATTTGTGAAAAAAAAGAAAAAAGAAAAAAAGAATCTCTTATTAGCTTCCTCTTCGAGCAATACATCCGCCACACTCAGGACCGCGTCTTACCTGCGTGGTCAACCATTCTTTCAAAAACAAACACAAAAGAAACGACAAACCATCCAAAACAGAGTCCTAAGAATATCACCGGCTATTTAGCAAACACAAACAACCAACACCCGCAAGACAAAACAGGAATACTTTCGCACAATCTCACCTCAACAACTTTAGCGCCAGTTTCTAAGCAGCAACACTGACCCTCCCCGCTCTTGGCCAACTCATACCTCCTATCAACTTTCTCACCAAAAGAAAAAAAAAAGAAACATTCTAGCCTCATTTGTGAGTAACCTGAACGTACATAGCCTCATTTGTTAGCAACCTCCACCTAAAGCTTCCCCCATCCTTCAGCAAACACCACACTGGCAAAACATGTTTAAAGCGAAATGAACCAACGAACATCCAGAAACGACCAACACACCTCAACTCAATCTTATGTTCCATTCCATCGGGAAATAACCCTAGCCTAAACAGCACTCCCCAGACATACACGAGTCACACTTTCACTTCTGTGGACACAACTCATCTCCTCACCGTTACAAATACCGACGCAACATATCACTGTATTGCTCATGCTGATGATGCATTTTTCTGCTGAAGATATCGAACACTTAATTGCTCACCCCCCCCCCCTTGTATACATCCGCCAGAGAAATAATGTCAACATCAACACACTTTTTGACCTGTGTGTGTGTGTGTGTGTGTGTGTGTGTGTGTGTGTGTGTGTGTGTGTGTGTTTTAAACTTGATATTCACTGGGTATAAATGTAAAGTGAGCTAATATGAGGCTGGCCTTGAACACTGTTAATATTGAGCTTTTACTGACATTATCCATCTATTAAAAGGATGAAAGATGATTATATAAATTTCTGTTTGATATACTTTATATAGAAGCTCGCTCATACGTGCCACAAACACACACACACACACACACACACACACACACACAAATGAGATGCATTACAATTATGGAAGTTCATAGAATTATACATATAAGAACTCGCACACTCAAGCACGTGCACTCACAAACATATGCACACTCCCTCAATCTGTGTGGCTGTAACCAGGATGAAAAGAAGGAGGAAGATATAGGTGCTATGTCTGGTGAGAGAAGCCTAGACATCTGCGGTCAAGTCAAACTAAGTTAAAAAGGGAAGAGGGTAGAATGCTGAGGAAATGTTGAAGTGGGTTAAAATCGGAGGTTAGGAAAAGGACAAAGGCGAAAAAGGAGACGGGGATGGAACTATGGGGTTGTGTTAAAGCTAAGAACTGAGTTTGACGATTGATGTGACACAGAATGAAAATAGATTAAGAGAGCTGGGTAAGAGACTGCTTTTGCATATGTACCTGGTAGCGATAGGAGTGAAGAAGAGAGAAGAGTGCTTTTTTTTTTTTTTAGGGAAAAGCTGAGTGTGTGTTCTTGCAGCGTTGATGCAAAGGGATCAAATCTTAAAGCAACAGGATTTGAAAAATTGTATACGTATGTGGTTCATTAAGGATAGGGGTCAACCGGCATCATTGGATTATGTGCTGATTGACAAGCATGAATGAGAGAGAGAGAGCTTGTTGAATGTGAATGTGCTGAGGAAGGGTGGTATGTGAAATGTCTAATCATTTCTTGAAGGAAGCATTGCTGAAAGATTCTGATGGCTATAGGTAAAGAGGAAAAGACATGCGTGTGAAAGAAGTAATTGAAAGTGGGAGAGCTTGGGAAAGAGACCTGTGTACAGAGGTAACAAGAGAGAGAGTAAGCGAGGAATGAAGAAAGATAAGAATGAATGAAACAAGGGGAGTGGAAGGTAATTAGGGAACCAATGCTTTACAGAGCAGCTAAAGTTACTTTATCCCAGTTGACCCAACGAGTATAAGCTCCACACTACACCACTCAACGCACCGATTGGTGCGGTGGCTTCCCTACATAACCTGTGAACAGCCTATCGCAGTTTGTTAGATTGCTCATCGTAATATTCATAGAGACGTAATACACATAGAAGTCTCGTAACGCTGACAGACAGCACGCTGACAGTGCCTGTACACGGAGGCTTGAAGACAGTAAACAGATGTTGGTCTATATATGTGGGCAGCTCTTAATTCGAACGGAAGATTGGACGTAGCCAAACACTGAGTGTGAGTGATGAGAACCGCTGCAAGGGAGCGTTGGTGGCTTAAGGCAAGCGAGGCACAACGGGTGGGGAAATGTTAGAGAGAGAGTGAGTGAGGCAAGCCCGCATCTCTGGGTAACTAATTACACCCTTGTGTACTCAGCGTTCAAATGATTATCACTCATGCCAGAACTAATCAAAGAGAAGTATTGAAATGATGGACGTTTACTGGTGGGGAGCCCCATGTGATTTCAGGCGTGTGCGTCCTTGCAAAGATTCCAGTGTAAAATTTTCACATTATTTGTGTATGCTGACGCTAGCTGATACGAAATATAATCACACAATAATTAGGTGAGGTATTTGCTTCAGTACATTCCAATTATAGCTCTAGGGTAAATACAGATATATGTTATGACTCTGGGTGCTGGCAACAGAGAGTTTATCATTTACCAAAATGAATATTGGAAGGGGAAATAAAAAAACCTTTTTTTCGGTGCCTAGCTAGGCATTAGAGTTTTGTGCTAACAGCATTATGTATCAGTAAGGTCTAGTGTCCTCTATGTCACATACAGTATCTATGTACTAAGAATATGGCCAGGATGTAGTGTCTTTAATCGTCGTCACGGAGCACTTCACAGTGGCAAAGAAAAAGGTGAGGGTGAGACCGTGGCTGTGTGACACTGACGGTGGTGATGCGAATTAATCTATGCCACAAGATGATGAACCTTAAGACTTAGAAGAATGCACTGACAGTGCTCGCCTTTGAAAGCAAAAGGGAGTATAAATGAATGCTTGATTCTATGGACCTCCGTGGTGTAATGGTTAACGTCGAACGCATAGGTTCCAATCTTGGTTGCAGATTTTGGTTCACAGTTAACCCAGCTGTTCATCCTTCGCTGGGGGTTGGTAGATAAACAGGGTACCTAGTTAAAGCTGAGATGTTTGTGTGTGTGTGTGTATATATGTATATATATATATATATATGTATATATATATATATATATATATATATATATATATATATATATATATATATATATATATATATATATATTATCGTTAACGTGATGGCCTTGATTAGGGCATTTAGTTACCCTTGCCGTTTTAGTGAACATCACAAAACATAGGTAAAGTCTGTTCATTAATCCTGGCAAGTGTTTGGAATAGTGGGGATTAAGACGGTGGCAGAGAACATGAAACTTCGAATCCAGGTGTTTGATTTGAAGAATTCGTTAATAAAGTACTTGGAAAATCATAGGGAATTCTATTTGTCATTAATGGATCTGGAGTTAGTGTATGGCAGGGCTGACGGATAAACTTTGAGGATGATGTCACAAATATATGGAATAACTGGTAAGTTATTTAATACACTGAGAAGATTTTACCGAGAGATTAGATTTCATTTATGCGAATAGGAAAGGAGGAGAGTGAGTGGTTCCCAGCGAAGATAAGTCTTCGCTAAAGATGTATCATGTCATCAATGTCGTTTGATTTGTGGACAAGGTGATAAGGGGCAGTAAATACAAGGATCTTGGGTGTGATGGTAGGGTTTATGATATGAAAGGGGAATCAAATGCTGATTCCAAATGACATTCTTTTCATAGCGGACCCCGGACTCCAGAAGTCCAGAAACTAAGTGACAGAGTTTGGAAGAGTGTTTGAAAAGAGGAGGCCGAGAGAACAGGTGAACGGCAGTGAGGGAAGGAGGTGCAACGGGGAGAAAGAGGAGAGAGGGACGTAGGAAGAAGGTGAGATAGGATACTTTAAGTGTAAATGGGTAGGACATGGATGAAGTAGACTGTGAAGGGAACCATAAAGGATGAAGTGGATATGGGATCAATATCTAAAGGTATGTTAAGCAGGATGTGGTAGGAATGGTCTACGGTTGTTAGGGCAATGGTAGATATCCTTCGGTGTTTAGTGCTCCTAACTGTGTCGCATGGACGTGAGTTCTGAGCCAAGAAGAAAACAAAGGAAAAAGAAAGCAGTGAACGTGTTGGAGGTGAAGTGCCTGAAGACAATGCGAGGTGTGGGGAGAGCTGGTCGTGTGGGATATGACAGTGTATAAGAGACATGTGGTAGTAAATGCAGTGTGACTCAGAGAGCTGAGCAGGGTGTTGAAAAGGTTCGAATATATGTATATATATATAAAGAGAATGAGAGAAAAATAGAAATGATAAGGTAAATCAATATGTCTGTAGGGAATGAATCAAATGGAAAAGGAAAACCCACAGAGAGAGATGGAAGGATGGAGTGAAGGTGGCTTAAGAATATCGAAGTGAAGGATGAGAGGCGTGAGTGGGATAGAATGAACTAGACTGATGTGATATATAGGGGATGACGTGCTGTCAGAGGGCCGAACTAGTGCCATCCGGCTGTGGATGGTTGACACTGGTTTTGACACATTATACATGACAGCTAGGGAGTTGATGTGTGCAAATGGAGCCGCTGTTCGTTTCGTCCTAACGCTCCGTTGTGAAGCCGGGAGAGAGAGAGAGAGAGAGAGAGAGAGAGAGAGAGAGAGAGAGAGAGAGAGAGAGAGAGAGAGAGAGGACAACACTCTCAGCAGACAACACACACGTGCCGAGCTTGTCCAGTGTCGACGCTTTCCCAGAAGATCCATGTTTGTTGCTTGATTAAACACTTTTTTTCCCTCCACGAGATATAACATGTTCACCTTTGAGGACATCATCTAGTCAGGCGAGACTGTAGCTGATGTGGTCAGACTTTCCATCCCGTCTCTCTAAACCTTTTAATCTTTTACTATTTACTCTCTCTCTCTCTCTCTCTCTCTCTCTCTCTCTCTCTCTCTCTCTATATATATATATATATATATATATATATATATATATATATGTTTACACTCGAAAAGTCTTTGGTTTCAACATAGAAATCTTAACACAAAGGAAGGCAGTGGGACTTCCAACAGCAACAGATCAATGAGTTCTTACGAACGATGATAATTGGAATAGTTGGAAGTGATCAGAAACACGTAAATTAATGAGGTAAGATCATAGAGCAAGTTACTGAATGTACATTATCAAAAGTCTGCATTGAATAGACTAAATATGATCAGGATCGTTTCTTTCGTGTATATTCTCCTCAGTGTGGAATGAGGTATCAGGAGAAAATTTTTCTTTTCTATTTATTGGCTCAGTAAAGAGATTTTGTATCGCAAATTGACCATTTCTTAACGACTCCGTGTGTGTGTGTGTGTGTGTGTGTGTGTGTGTGTGTGTCTCTGTCTGTCTGTCTGCCTGTCTGTGTAGATGTTAAGTGAATTTATGTATCCATTTTCCTCCCGTCCTTGTCATTACGAACATGTAAACTGAAATCTTTATCTACATCTTATATTTCCTAAAAAAACCTTGCTTCCATCTTGCATTATTTACCTTTAGTGATTTCATTCATCCACTCACCTTCTTCCCCTTCTTGGTTTCCTTATCATTCACATCTCTCTCATCCTCCTACTTCCCTCATCACCCTCATCTCTCTCATCCATCTATTTCCCTTATTATTCACACCATCACTCATCCATCTGTTTCCCTCATCATCCACACCATCCCTCATCCATCCGTTTCCCTCATCGTCCACACCATCCCTCATCCATCTGTTTCCCTCATCATCCACACCATCCCTCATCCATCTGTTTCCCTCATCATCCACACCATCCATCATCCATCTGTTTCCCTCGTCATCCACACCTCTCTCATTCACCTACATCCCTCCCCTCATTACCAACACTTCTCTCACGCTCTTATTTTCCCCTCACCATCACCCCTCCTTCCTCCCTCACCCTCAGCCACACCCTCCTGCTGAGCCACTCCATCCACCCATCCACTCCACCCGCCCCAGTGCTTGAGTGAAAGTATATGACGAGTTTACAAAGGAATTCTGACGTGACTCTACACACACACACACAGACACACACACACACACACATATATATATATATATATATATATATATATATATATATATATATGGCAAATGAGAGTTGGGGTGAGAGACTATCAGTAAATTTTAGGGAGAATAAAAAGATGTTCTGGAAGGAGGTAAATAGGGTGCGTAAGACAAGGGAGCAAATGGGAACTTCAGTGAAGGGCGTAAATGGGGAGGTGATAACAAGTAGCGGTGATGTGAGAAGGAGATGGAATGAGTATTTTGAAGGTTTGTTGAATGTGTCTGATGACAGAGTGGCAGATATAGGGTGTTTTGGTCGAGGTGGTGTGCAAAGTGAGAGGGTTAGGGAAAATGATTTGGTAAACAGAGAAGAGGTAGTAAAAGCTTTGCGGAAGATGAAAGCCGGCAAGGCAGCAGGTTTGGATGGTATTGCAGTGGAATTTATTAAAAAGGGGGGTGACTGTATTGTTGACTGGTTGGTAAGGTTATTTAATGTATGTATGACTCATGGTGAGGTGCCTGAGGATTGGCGGAATGCGTGCATAGTGCCATTGTACAAAGGCAAAGGGGATAAGAGTGAGTGCTCAAATTACAGAGGTATAAGTTTGTTGAGTATTCCTGGTAAATTATATGGGAGGGTATTGATTGAGAGGGTGAAGGCATGTACAGAGCATCAGATTGGGGAAGAGCAGTGCGGTTTCAGAAGTGGTAGAGGATGTGTGGATCAGGTGTTTGCTTTGAAGAATGTATGTGAGAAATACTTAGAAAAGCAAATGGATTTGTATGTAGCATTTATGGATCTGGAGAAGGCATATGATAGAGTTGATAGAGATGCTCTGTGGAAGGTATTAAGAATATATGGTGTGGGAGGCAAGTTGTTAGAAGCAGTGAAAAGTTTTTATCGAGGATGTAAGGCATGTGTACGTGTAGGAAGAGAGGAAAGTGATTGGTTCTCAGTGAATGTAGGTTTGCGGCAGGGGTGTGTGATGTCTCCATGGTTGTTTAATTTGTTTATGGATGGGGTTGTTAGGGAGGTAAATGCAAGAGTCCTGGAAAGAGGGGCAAGTATGAAGTCTGTTGGGGATGAGAGAGCTTGGGAAGTGAGTCAGTTGTTGTTCGCTGATGATACAGCGCTGGTGGCTGATTCATGTGAGAAACTGCAGAAGCTGGTGACTGAGTTTGGTAAAGTGTGTGGAAGAAGAAAGTTAAGAGTAAATGTGAATAAGAGCAAGGTTATTAGGTACAGTAGGGGTGAGGGTCAAGTCAATTGGGAGGTGAGTTTGAATGGAGAAAAACTGGAGGAAGTGAAGTGTTTTAGATATCTGGGAGTGGATCTGTCAGCGGATGGAACCATGGAAGCGGAAGTGGATCATAGGGTGGGGGAGGGGGCGAAAATTTTGGGAGCCTTGAAAAATGTGTGGAAGTCGAGAACATTATCTCGGAAAGCAAAAGTGGGTATGTTTGAAGGAATAGTGGTTCCAACAATGTTGTATGGTTGCGAGGCGTGGGCTGTGGATAGAGATGTGCGCAGGAGGATGGATGTGCTGGAAATGAGATGTTTGAGGACAATGTGTGGTGTGAGGTGGTTTGAGCGAGTGAGTAACGTAAGGGTAAGAGAGATGTGTGGAAATAAAAAGAGCGTGGTTGAGAGAGCAGAAGAGGGTGTTTTGAAATGGTTTGGGCACATGGAGAGAATGAGTGAGGAAAGATTGACCAAGAGGATATATGTGTCGGAGGTGGAGGGAACGAGGAGAAGAGGGAGACCAAATTGGAGGTGGAAAGATGGAGTGAAAAAGATTTTGTGTGATCGGGGCCTGAACATGCAGGAGGGTGAAAGGAGGGCAAGGAATAGAGTGAATTGGAGCGATGTGGTATACAGGGGTTGACGTGCTGTCAGTGGATTGAATCAAGGCATGTGAAGCGTCTGGGGTAAACCATGGAAAGCTGTGTAGGTATGTATATTTGCGTGTGTGGACGTATGTACATGTGTATGGGGGGGGGGGGCCATTTCTTTCGTCTGTTTCCTTGCGCTACCTCGCAAACGCGGGAGACAGCGACAAAGTATAAAAAAAAAAAAAAAAAAAAAAAAAAAAAATATGTATATATATATATATATATATATATATATATATATATATATATATATATATATATATATATTATCCCTGGAAATAGGGGAGAAAGAATACTTCCCACGTATTCCCTGCGTGTCGTAGAAGGCGACTAAAAGGGGAGGGAGCGGGGGGCTGGAAATCCTCCCCTCTCTATTTCTTTTTTTTAATTTTCCAAAAGAAGGAACAGAGAAGGGGGCCAGGTGAGGATATTCCCTCAAAGGCCCAGTCCTCTGTTCTTAACGCTACCTCGCTAATGCGGGAAATGGCGAATAGTTTGAAAGAAAAAAAGAAATATATATATATATATATATATATATATATATATATATATATATATATATATATATATATATATATATATATATATATGTTTATATATATATTTACCTTTTTTAATCTTTTTTTCTTATTTTTTTTTTACTATCAACGTGAAGCTGATACTTTCATGAAAATTCAAAAGCATCAGAAAGTTTTCCATTAGGTTTCATGGAGAAAGAGAGAGAGAGAGAGAGAGAGAGAGAGAGAGAGAGAGAGAGAGAGAGAGAGAGAGAGAGAGAGAGATTGTATATTCGTTTAGTATATATATGTGTGTGTGTGTGTGTGTGGGGAGTCCTACGTGGAAAATTCTTTTAAGCTATTGCAATGTTTTGTGAGCGTTTTTTTTTTTCTCTCTCTCTCTCTCTCTTCTTTTTTTCTCTCCGAATCCGATCATTAAATTCTTTAACTTTCAGTCGTGAGGATATCTAACTTTTGTCCACTGTGTATATATATATATATATATATATATATATATATATATATATATATATATATATATATATATATATATATGTATATAAATATATATATATATATATATATATATATATATATATATATATATATATATATATATATATATATATATACCACCCACCACAGCTCGTACTCCCATCCCTTACGTTGACGCTTCACACGTCCCTTACGTTGACGCTTCACACGTCCCTTACGTTGACGCTTCACACGTCATGAAAAGAATATTCATATGGTACTGACAATGTTCAATTATGTCTGAATTTGTAAATCTGTGTTTTTATTCCGATATCTATACGTCGTGTTAGACCTGAACATCCACTTTCTTTTGAGTTCCTATAAATGCATTTTGACGGAGCAAATTTTTTTTCTTTTTTTTTCATTTCATTTCACTCACACGGCATTAATTTATGCAGTGGGCAGTGCACGCTCCCATGACATCGGACTCCCAACACGCCCCTCGACTGAACATGACTCCTGTATGTGCCGAGGGAGAAGGAAATAGAGAGGGGGAGGGAAGAAGAGGAGGAGGATAATACTTCTCCATCGTCAGTATTTTTTTTTTTTCTTTCAGTTCTTACAGCAGGTTCCAATACTCCTAGCTGCTTCATGCGTGTGCTGTCATCCTACTTCGTTTTCCTGTCTTGGTTTGTATAGATTAAGGATTTATGTTACTCTCATTGTCCTTCGATAGATAATATCCTCGAATATCTCCTCGAATCCAGACTAACCAACCCTATTCTCACATTCATCCCTTATCATACATTCATCCATATCATACCTATATCAGTCTTTCGTCCCCTGTCCCTCAGTAAGACCTCGAGACACACACACACACACACACACACACACACACAGACTTAAGGTCTACAAACCTCTCCTTGCGTACTTCTTACTACCCAATCCTCAAGTACTGTATCCATGCACCTCCTCAGTGATCTTCACTTACGCCTCCTCTAACTTCCCCCAAGGCTCTCTCTCTCTCTCTCTCTCTCTCTCTCTCTCTCTCTCTCTCTCTCTCTCTCTCTCTCTCTCTCTCTCTCATCCCAGTTTATGCACTCGCGGGCCCCAGAACCCAACACCGGCCACCTCCCCCTTCTTCTGCTCTCACCTTACCCTCCTGCTCTCTCTCTCTCTCTCTCTCTCTCTCTCTCTCTCTCTCTCTCTCTCTCTCTCTCTCTCTCAGCAGGACCTAGGGTGCCGTAGCTTGGCCCGCTGCATATTTCCCGGTCGATTACCTTCGCAGTCAAGGCACAAACACTTGTTGGATGACGGTAATATAGAGAGGAGACCTCTGTGGGTGGGGTCTGCATGGAGATACGTAATACCACAAGGGAAGGGAAGACAAAAGTTGGTGTATCTTTATAAGGAATTACGTCTGCATAGAAATCCCCTTTCCCAGTTGCCCCTTAATCTGGGCTGTATTCATCCTTGCTTGATAGTGCCTTATTCCAATTAGCTGAGATACCCAGCTGCTACGAGAGCATATTTCTTTCATACTTGAACGCCGTTTCCCGCGTTAGCTAAATAGCACCGGGAACAGAAGAAGAAAGGCTACATTCTCGAACTTTCATGTGTAATACACCGAGACCAAGACTTGCTTTTGGCTACAAATGACGATTTTGTCTACAGGTAAATCAATCACGAACGAGCTTTCAGCATCTCTCATAATGCTGGTCTCCTTGAATAGTGAAAATATATGTATATCCTAATCTAGACTTGCAAATTCTGTTCATCTTCGCACAGCTTTTGACAGGCAAATGTGGGTTGATATCGCCAGTGTAAATGACATCCACTTAGCTTGGAAATTGTTTCAGTAAAACATTCAAAGCAGTAGAAGGGTCTTGTGCACCAATGCACAGCTGACAGATAATTTAGAAAAGAAAACGAAAGTGCAGGAATAACGAAATAAATAGCTGCTTGTTCATCAAGAAAGTAAGACACAAGGAACTCAAAGAGAGCAACAGTCATCATGAGAGAGACGAAAATATGATCATTTACAGAAAAAAAATAAAAGACATACGTCACAGTAAACGTCTGCATGAAAAATACATTACTGAAAGTAGCAAAAAAACTTGGGGGCTTTTATAGTTATGTGGGAAGTAAGAGATTCATTGCTCATTCAACTGGTCCATGAAGAAAAATGGCATGATTATCTAACATGATCTGTGATCAATGATTTTAGTGTATAGCATTCAGGGAAAATGGGTGCCGTAAGAAACAACTGATTTATTGATATATAAATCGCAAAGTAAATCTATGTAAGAAAATGGAAAAAAAATCTCTCTCATGTTACATGGCTGATTCAGATGTTAAATTTGTTCATTTCATTATTACTTTTTTCATTCAAGATGTGAGTAACGATAAGGCTTACAAGTTAATTCTACCATCTTGTGCACACTGAGTGCAATCTCGATTCTGACTACGGCTTTTTCATATCACACGAGATTATGAACGGCATAACCAGGTTTGGAGTCAGCTCAGCAACTCATATACTCCCTCATACTCACACTCGACGAAATATAACTTTAATCCACGAACTGATAGAATTGTATTCAGGCATAAATAAAATCCTTGATAATCTTAACCCAGCCATTAGTAAGAAAAAAAACCCTCATAAACATATGAGTACAAGAGTTATCTGATGTTGAAAATTGTATTAATAAAGATATGATAATCCACGTTTGGAGAAGAGACTTGAAATACTGCGGGTGGTATATACTAGATTAAAGGAAAAGCCTTCTTATCCGGGATTTGCTGGATCTTGGCAGTGCCGGATTTGTGAACACATTTCAACCCCAAAAACCAGACGAAATTACAATGGTAGACAATGCCAGAGGCATCTCTATACGCCCTTATTGCGTTAAAACAATCCTAGCAGCTTCTCCTGATGTTCCAAAATGGCTTGGGTGTGTGGAGAACGGGGAGTATTTACGCTATCATGCATTCAGAGAACTGGAAGGCAAAATTCCCAGATGCTACACATCTGTTAGGGAATTGCTTGCAGGTTGGATTAAAGAAAGCACACCAGATGCTGATGATTCAATTTAGGAAGTGAATGGCGAAGTCTAGCAACGGAAGACCTGATGGCCTATGTTGAGGATATCTACCGGAGGAAGGGAAGAGTATCCTAAACTCCTAATCTGTATGGAGTGAGGCGAGATAATAAAGGAGGAGGATTTTGCTTCCCGTCATTACAGATGGAGATAGGATACGAAAGCAGAAGGTTGCTCCCCATCAACCACAAAAGATGGAGACGAAATAGCAAAGAAGATCATCCCCCTCCATCCATTGCTATAGATGGCTATAGAGGAGGAAAGTAGACTGCTTCTCTCCATCTACCAAAATGGATGATGGTATAGCAGAAGGTTCCACCCCACACATTACTGCAGATGGAGACGGAATATTAAAGCGAATGGGTCTACGGAAGTTTCTTGGCATGAGAAGTCTTTAAGAAAATACGAAAAATGTTGCGTTGTGGAATCTTATGATTCGATTTTAAAGGAAAGTCCTAATAGATATATCTCTCTATGTTGCATAAGTTCAGGAAGGCTTAAGAAGATGACATGGGGGGTGAAGAAAGTAGTAGGCGTGAGCGAGTTTGGAAAAAAGCCTTGTGTGAGGAGGGTACCAGGAGAAATTGGCTGAGGACGAACAGGATGGAAATAAAGCATATATTTCTTACCTTTTTCCCTAACTGAAGAGAATTCGCCGTCAGTGTGAGCAGCACAAGCGTTCAACAAACTGTGAAGTGCACACCTAACTAGGTCATGATCTGGATGGTTGGAAGATTTCCATGGGGCTTTGATATGATGTAAATATACAGCTGAACAGCGAGGTAATACCCCTCGCTGTCCTCTAGTTTTTACCACGCTGACCTGGGAGTTTCTGATGATATCTCTCACTATCACACACAGCCCCGATAGAACCCAGTGATCTGATGTTGCTCAAATTCCTTCGTATTTGTACACTTACTTCAATATGCAGGAGTGGAAGCGATGTTGTTCAAATCTTGCTTTGATATTTTATCTACAAATAGATATGGATATTCATGAAATAAAAATATTGATATACGATGCGTCAGGATTTTGTAAGTGATTGTGATTGAAGAAAAGAATGATGCTTGACTGGTCTCTATTCAGTATTTCATCTGTAAAAAATTAAATCTTCAAATCATAAAAGCCAGTTTGTACGCCCTGTGGACATCCATAAGTATCATTTTAAATATCTCTGTCAATTGCTGTTAGAGAGAATGAAAGATGTAATATCTATAAACATTTTCAATGGAAGTGGCAGATATGATTGAATCACATTTATTTCGACTCGTCAAATGTAATTGTTTGATTACAGAAATCATTTCGAGTTTTTGATCGGGAACAAAAAAAGATTACATATATATATATATATATATATATATATATATATATATATATATATATATATATATATATATATATATATACATATATATATATATATATATATATATATATATATATATATATATATATATATATATACATATATATATAGTATACATATATATATATATATATATATATATATATATATATATATATATATATATATATATATATATCTATATATATATATATATATATATATATATATATATATATATATATATATATATATATCGGAAATTTGGTGGTGTATTTCTTATTGATCACAAGGGTAATAGAACGGTCTAATACCCCATAAAGCCGAGATTCAATCAACGAGTGGAAAGACAAAAACATCATTGCCACAAGGAGAAAAAAAAAAGAAAAAGTATCTGACAAATATAAAACTTCCATTCGCATCGAGGATGATATACGGGGGATGATATACGGGGGATGATATACGGGGGGAAAAAAAGGATCTGGGTGGCCTTCGAACTTGGTCAAGGACGGATGGCAGCTTAGGTAGTTGACATAAAGCAATCTCTATGAAATTATTGTGATATCTTTTTTTTTTTTAGTTTTTTACCGAACTGGTAATGGAAGGATTACATAGGAAATCCATTAGTAAGTCAACTGATATACCAATATCTACGACTGGGTATATATATATATATATATATATATATATATATATATATATATATATATATATATATATAAATATATACATATATATATAAGTATGTAAGGTTCATGGTGAGGTGCCTGAGGATTGGCGGAGTGCATGCATAGTGCCATTGTACAAAGTCATAGGGGATAAGGGTGAGTGTTTAAATTACAGAGGTATAAGTTTGTTGAGTATTCCTGGTAAATTATATGGGAGGGTATTGATTGAGAGGGTGAAGGAATGTGCAGAGCATGAGATTGGGGAGGAGCAGTGTGGTTTCAGAAGTGATAGAGGATGTGTGCATCAGGTGTTTGCTTTGAAGAATGTATGTGAGAGATACTTAGAAAAGCAAATGGATTTGTATGTAGCATTTATGGATCTGGAGAAGGCATATGATAGAGTTGATAGAGATGCTCTGTGGAAGGTATTAAGAATATATGGTGTGGGAGGTAAGTTGCTAGAAGCAGTGAAAAGTTTTCATCGAGGATGTAAGGCGTGTGTACGTGTAGGAAGAGAGGAAAGTGATTGGTTTCCAGTGAATGTCGGTTTGCGGTACGGGTGTGTGATGTCTCCATGGTTGTTTAATTTGTTTATGGATGGGTTTGTTAGGGAGGTGAATGCAAGAGTTTTGGAAAGAAGGGGAAGTATGCAGTCTGTTGTGGATGAGTGGGTTTGGGAAGTGAGTCAGTTGTTGTTCGCTGATGATACAACGCTGGTGGCTGACTCGGGTGAGAAACTGCAGAAGCTGGTGACTGAGTTTGGTAAAGTGTGTGAAAGAAGAAAGCTGAGGGTAAATGTGAATAAGAGCAAGGTTATTAGGTACAGTAGGGTTGAGGGACAAGTCAATTGGGAGGTAAGTTTGAATGGAGAAAAACTGGACGAAGTGAAATGTTTTAGGTATTTGGGAGTGGATTTGGCAGCGGATGGAACCATGGAAGTGGACGTGAGTCACAGGGTGGGCGAGGGGGCAAAGGTTCTGAGAGCGTTGAAGAATGTGTGGAAGGCGAGAACGTTATCTCGGAAAGCAAAATGGGTATGTTTGAAGGAATAGTGGTTCCAACAATGTTATATAGTTGTGAGGCATGGGCTATAGATAGGGTTATGCGGAGGGTGGTGGATGTGTTGGAAATGAGATGTTTGAGGGCAATATGTGGTGTGAGGTGGTTTAATCGAGTAAGTAATGAAAGGGTAAGAGAGATGTGTGGTAATAAAAAGAGTGTGGTTGAGAGAGCAGAAGAGGGTGAATTGAAATGGGAGTGGGAGACCAAATTGAAGGTGGAAGGATGGAGTGAAAAAGATTTTGAGCAATCGGAGCTTGAACATGCAGGAGGGTGAAAGACGTGCAAGGAATGGAGTGAATTAGAAGGATGTGGTATACCGGGGTCGACGTGCTGACACTATGCTTGCCAATTCTCACCAAGATCCATGTATATATCAAGAATCCTTACCAAACCATCAACAACACAGTCACTCCCTTTCTTAAGAAATTCAACGACAATACCCTCCACTACAGTCAGTCACCTTGCCATATATCATATCAAGTAAGGCTTTCATCACTTTTTCCTGGTAAGGAAATATTTCATTCAGTCCAGACTGACTTTCTGACCTCTAAGCTGGAGCTACTGTAATGAAATTTTCAATAGCGACGTTGTTGAATCCTTTAATTATTTCAAGATTCTATTAATTTGCCTCGAAAACGCCTCTTGCTTAGGCAAAGTAAGTTTATTTCTCGCAGTCTCTCCTCATATGGTCTGCTACTCAAGGAATGAATCAATTTAGTTGCTCTCCGCTGCACTGCTTCCAATTCAAGAATATCCTGGATTAAGTCGGGGGCCCAAAACTGCACTGTATATATGAAGTGTAGTCTAACTTGGCTTAGGCGTGGTAGCAATATCATATCGTTGCTTTTGTAAATAAAGTTTCTGTTGATAAATCCTAAAATCCTATGTGCTTTCATGGCAGCTTCATCACAATGCTGGGAGAATTTGAAGTTGTTGGAGATAGTGACCCCTAGATCTCTCACACTAGGGGTGTCCTTTATGTTGTGTCCCATCAGTTCATAATCGATTTTCCTTTGCTTAGGTTGATGATAAATGTCATTCGATACTTTCTAGACCATTCAGTGATTTCATCTAAATCCTCTTGTAAATCTTAGCTTATCGTCTTCAGTCAATGATGGCACTGCTGATCTTTGTGTCATCTGCAAATTTGGACACTAGTCTATTTAGCCCTACGTCAATATGATAAATATAGGTGATGAAAAGTCTAGGCCCCAGTACAGATCCCTGGGGGACTCCAGTAGTAACGGGTGACCACAGGTGATGATTCCCCCATTCATTACGACTCCCTGCTTCCCATCACGTCACCAGGCTTCTGTCCAGTTGCCTATGCAACCAGGTACCTCCAAGACCCGGAATTTATGTTTCAATTTAAATCGACATGTAAACCATCGCACGGAATGCCCTGTTTTTGACCTCTAGAGGTGCGAGAAGACCCACCCATCACCTCTGGGGATCTTCATAACTTGTGGGAGGTTGCCACTGACGATAGCGGTTAACATGTTGATGTATTACTGATTGATCATTCGTAGCATCTCCTATCATCCAACCTCCCATCACTCGACAAATGATTTGTACTTTTATTGTTTCAGTGGTCTTATCTAAGGCAAGAATAATACAGTTTTCATTAAGTGAGAGACTGGAGTAACCTTAGATTAAGAAATCAATTATTTGCGAGACATTTAATCGCCTCTGTAGATAGGAGCATCACAGGAGACAGATCCGAGCTCCCTCACTGGTGTCGAATACTATATAGGATCATATGTTGTTATGCGGAAGATAAGTGGGTTGTTCTTGGACGAGAACTCGCCTTTGTTTACTTGGTAGAACTTCACATCTTCCTGAGTCTTATTGTTTCTAACTTTATTTCCTTACTCGAGAGATCTTTACCATTTGTTTTATTTAGTTTATCTATCCAATGCGTTCTTTTCTCTGGTTCCGTGATCCTCATACGCTGAACGTACCAAGAACATTGAAGCGAGTCTCAAAAGTTGCGTAGAATGGATGTTCATCGTCAGGTCGATGGCGTCATCATACACTGAGCTTCACCTCCTAATGTGAGGCCCTTTGGAAGGTAAGGTTTTATCTATCCTGTTGAGGAACTCGCGTTTCGGAAGTACTGTGTTCCTGGGTAGGAAGGTGGGTTGAGGGTAGTCTCGCAACGTTATATACGAAAAATATTCCACTCCCTACTTACTCATAGCCATTCATCCTACCCTTACCACTAGCCATCGACTTCTTCCTTACCCATAGTCGTCTACTCCCACCTTTCCCATATCTGTCCATCCCCTCCTTATTCCTATCTACACCCTCTTTGCCCCTAGCCGTCCTCGTCCTCCTTGCTCCTAGCCGCCGTCCACTCCTCCCTTACCATCCACTTACTCTACTCCGAACGGTCCACTCTTCTCTCACGAAGAGATAATGGGTCCGATCAACAACCAGTGCTCTCTGTGAGGCCAGAAATTTTCTGTCATTACCAGTGACTTCACACTACGAGCCCTAACACTTCCTAAATCCGTACACTCCTCTTTCGATGAAGGAACTGACGAAGTATGCAATTGAGGTCAGTCACTGAAGCACATGGATGATAGCGAATGCCTCATCCAAGGTGAACATACTTAAGATTTCAAGAAAAAAGATGAGGAACATTTCCATGTCATACAGTTGCTTATCCTGTTTCTGCCGACGCGAGAATTCTGCTGGGTTATAATCTAGTTCAGGAGAAACCTCGTTGGCATGGGAGGGAGTGTGAGGTTGTCGAGTTCCTTTTCATCTTTGGGACACCACCATTGACTCGCGTCTCACAACAAGAGTGGTTGACGAGGTGCATTAGAGGACTTCCTTGTGTAGATTCCCGGCTTGGTTATGACAAGTGCCTTCGTAAAGGCAAGAGAAAAAAAAAAGCTTTTACGTTCTCTCTCAAATACCAAGGGTAGTTCCTCTGGCATTTATCTGCTCCAGATGGAGGAAAGGGGGAAAAGATAGTCTTCGCAAAGCTAGAAAAACATGGTTTACTCTGGTGTAGGGAAGAATTTCGTTGTAAATTATACGACACAGAACACCTGATTATTCGTCTTCATATGAGTGAAATATTATCCCTGGGTATAGGGGAGAAAGAATACTTCCCACGTATTCCCTGCGTGTCGTAGAAGGCGACTAATAGGGGAGGGAGCGGGGGCTAGAAATCCTCCCCTCCCGTTTTTTTAATTTTCCAAAAGAAGAAACAGAGAAGTGGGTCAAGTGAGGATATTCCCTCTAAGGCTCGGTCCTCTGTTCTTGACGCTACCTCGCTAACGCGCGAAATGGCGAATATGTGTAACAAAACGAATGAAACTAAAAAGAAAAACCATGAATCCCAGTATTTAGAAATGAGCAACTCGAGATGACCTTCCGCCTTACGCTAAGAACATACAATTATAGACTCGTAAAACTTCCTTCATGATCTCATTGATGATGCTCTCCGCACACCGTGAATATTCTACCAGTCAAAGACATCCTGGTAATGGAAAAATCCCCCAGGATTGAAAAATACGTTGATGCGTCAAGAATAGAGGAAGGCGATGGATTAAAGTTGACAGAATCAATCGATAATTCCATTTCTTCTCATATCATTGACTCACCAGCATTCATGAAGGGGGGGGGAGGGGACCTCGACTCACCAGCAGTCATGGGGAGCCTTGGCGTGGGGGGGGGGGGGAGACTCCATGGGTGGAGTCCTCGAAATCTTATGAAGGCAGAGGCCCGATGAGGAGTCTCTCACCTCCCCCTTAGGCTTATTCTTAAGCTAAACGAAGCAAGGCTAAGCAGATTGATTTGTTAACATAACGCTTCATCATCCACTACAATTTCTATCCTGTAACGGAACTATAAAGATCACAGGTATAAAGAAAACGACGGCGATCCCTTTTTTCTCCATAGTATGTTGACCATCATCAGTCAACTGTTTGCAGGTGACAATATAGACACGGAACTCGGAGACTGTGGTGTTGTGACACATAAATATCCAGCATTCATGTACATGAAAGTTAACTAAGACCCAAAAGGGAATCTAAACCTCACTTTGAAAACATTTCAGTCCGGTAACAGCCAATAACTTCTTGACTGATGTGAGTATGCAAGTTGTTAACAGCTTTAAGAAAAGAGGAAATTATATACGGGTGTGAAGAAGGGAGTGAAAGTGAGTGAGCTTGGAAAAAGAGAAAAAGGCTTCTGTGTGTGTGAGAGGATGCTATGAGAGATTGGGTAAAGAATGGCACAAGGTCGGACCAATCTAGGGGAGTGGCTGAGGAATGGAAGTTATTTAGGGAGGAATTGCTTATATATACAAAGGAAGTGTGTGGCATGCGGGAGGTGGAGATGCGAACGCTCGAGGAAGGGTGGTGTGTGGAAGGACGAGGAACTTCAGCTATTTGTGAGAGAAAAGTAGAGGAAGGTGTATTGGGAATACGTGCAAAGGAGTGTAAGTGACCGGGAGATGTACGAGAGAAAGCGGCATGAGGTCAAGAGAATGGTACTGGGGTTGAAAAAGAGGGTAAATGATATTTGGAGAAAGAGTATCGGCAAACTTCAAAAAAGAATAAGAATCATCTGGAAAGAGGTAAATAATATGAGGAGAACAGGAAAACACATATGTGAACCACAAAGATGAGGATGAGGTAACAAGAAAATTGGTAATGAAGTGTGTATTCTGAGGAATTGTTGAATGTATTACACGACAGGAAAAATGTATGCTGAATACGAATCTCTGGTCAAAATCTAGAAATTCGTATAATTAGTCGAGTAATTACCATTTAAATTTTATCATGATTAGTCCAGGTGCTAATTAAACGGTTAATATTATGAATCACAGTCTTTTGACTCCAAATACTTAAATACCATATAAAATAACATCTATACACCAATTTTCATTAAAATCTGAGGAAGTTGAAAATATGAGGAAAAAAAATGCAAGGCCAATATAGCCATGGATTTTTCTTGATTTTTTTTTTAAAGATTTCTTTTCTTGAAATTTTCAGCATAGATACTTTTATGTATGCTGAATACGAATCTTAATTACCATTTAAATTTAATCATAATTAGTCCAGGTGCTAATTAAACGGTTAATAGTATGAATGACAGTTTTTTGACTCCAAAGGCTATAGCGTGGCATTGTTTTTGCACAGACTTTCAACTTCCTCAGATTTTAATGAAAATCTGTGTATATATGTTATTTTATATGGTATTTAAGTAATTGGTGTCAAAAGACTGTAATTCATAATATTAACCGTTTAATTAGCACTCGGACTAATTACATTTTACTAATTTTACTAATTGCATTTATTTTGTTCAGATTTTTAATTTCCTCATATTTTAATGAAAATCTGTATATTGATGTTATTTTACATGGTATTTAAGTATTTGGATTCATAAGATTGTAATTCATGATATTAAGCGGTTATTAGCACCTGGACTAATCTTGATAGAATTTAAATGCTAATTACTAGACTAATTATACGAATTTTTAGATTTTGACACCAGATTTGTATTCAGCATACATAAAAGTATCTATACTGAAAAGTTCAATAAAATCTATTTTTTTCAAAAAACAATCATTTTTTTTGCCCAGATTTTCAACTTCCTCAGATTTTAATAAAAATCTACGTATAGATGTTACTTTATATGGTATTTAAGTATTTCGAGTCAAAAGTCTTTAATTCATAATATCAACCGTTTAATTAGCACCTGGACTAATTACGATAAAATTTAAATGCTAATTACTCGACTAATTATACGAATTTTTAGATTTTGACCAAAGATTCGTATTCAGCATACATAAAAGTATCTATGCTGAAAATTTTAATAAAATCAATTTTTTCATAAAAATCAAGAAAGATCCCAGGCTATAGCCTGGCATTTTTTTTTGGCTCAGATTTTCAACTTCCTCAGATTTTAATGAAAATCTGTGTATAGATGTTATATTATCTGGTATTTAAGTATTTCGAGCCAAAGGTCTTTAATTCATAATATCAACCATTTGATTAGCACCTGTACTAATTACAATAAAATTTAAATGCTAATTACTCGACTAATTATACGAATTTTTAGATTTTCACCAAAGATTCGTATTTAGCATACATAAAAGTATCTATGCTGAAAATTTCAAGAAAATCTATTTTTTCACAAAAATCAAGAAAAATCAAAGGCTATAGTATAGCCTGGCATTTTTTTTGTCCGGATTTTCAACTTCCTCAGATTTTAATGAAAATCTGCGTAAAGATGTTATTTTATATGGTATTTAGATATTTCGAGTCAAAAGTTTTTAATTCGTAATATCAACCGTTTAATTAGCACCTGGACTAATTACGATAAAATTTAAATGCTAATTACTCAACTAATTATACGAATTTTTAGATTTTGACCAAAGATTCTTATTTAGCATATATAAAAGTATCTAAGCTGAAAATTTCAAGGAAATCAATTTTTTCACAAAAATCAAGAAAAATCTAAGGCTATAGCCTGGCATCTTTTTTTGCTCAGATTTTCAACTTCCTCAGATTTTAACGAAAATCTGCGTAAAGATGTAATTTTATATGGTATTTAAATATTTCGAGTCAAAAGTCTTTAATCCATAATATCATCCGTTTAATTAGCACCTGGACTAATTACGATAAAATTTGAATGCTAATTACTCGACTAATTATACGGATTTTTAGATTTAGACCAAAGATTCGTATTCAGCATACATAAAAGTATCTATGCTGAAAATTATAAGAAAATCAAATTTTTCATAAAAATCAAGAAAAACCCCAGGCTATAGCCTTGCATTTTTTTTTTCTCAGATTTTCAACTTCATCAGATCTTAATGAAAATCTGCTTAAAGATCTTATTTTATATGATATTTAAGTATTTCGATTCAAAAGTCTTTAATCCATAATATCAACCGTTTAATTAGCACCTGAACTAATTACGATAAAATTTAAATGCTAATTGCTCGACTGATTATACGAATTTTTAGATTTTGAACAAAGATTCGTATTCAGCATACATAAAAGTATCTATGCTGAAAATTTCAAGGAAATCTATGTTTTCGCAAAAATCAAGAAAAATCCAAGGCAATTTTTTTGCTCAGATTTTCAACTTCCTCAGATATTAATGAAAATCTGCGTATAGATGTTATTTTATATGATATATAAGTATTTAGAGTCAAAAGTCATTAATTCATAATATCAACCGTTTAATTAGCACCTGGACTAATTACGATAAAATTTAAATGCTAATTACCCGACTAATTATTCGAATTTCTAGATTTTGACCAAAGATTCGTATTCAGCATACATAAAATTATCTATGCTGAAAATTTGAAGGAAATCAATTTTTTCAAAAAAATCAAGAAAAATGCAAGGCTATAGCCTGGCATATTTTTTGGTTGAGATTTTCAACTTCCTCAGATTTTAATGAAAATCTGCGTATAGATGATATTTTATATGGTATTTAAGTATTTCGAGTCAAAAGTTTTTAATTAATAATATCAACCGTGTAATTAGCACCTGGACTAATTACGATAAAATTTAAACGCTAATTACTCGACTAATTATACGAATTTTTAGATTTTGACCAAAGATTCGTATTCCGCCAACATAAAAGTATCTATGCTGAAAATTTCAAGGAAATCTATTTTTTCATAAAAATCAAGAAAAATGCAAGGCATTTTTTTTTTTTCAGATTTTCAACTTCCTCAGATTTTAATTAAAATCTGCGTATATATGTTATTTTATATGGTATTTAAGTATTTCGAGTCAAAAGTTTTTAATACATAATATCAACCGTTTAATTAGCACCTGGACTAATTACGATAAAATTTAAATGCTAATTACTCGACTAATTATACGAATTTTTAGATTTTGACCAAAGATTCTTATTTAGAATATATAAAAGTATCTAAGATGAAAATTTGAAATAGATCAATTTTTTCATAAAAATCAAGAAAAATCCCAGGTTATAGCCTTGCATTTTCTTTGGTCAGATTTTCAACTTTCTAAGATCTTAATGAAAATCTGCGTATAGATGTTATTTTATATGGTATATAAGTATTTAGAGTCAAAAGTCTTTAATTCATAATATCAACCGTTTAATTTGCACCTGGACTAATTACGATAAAATTTGAATGCTAACTACCCGACTAATTATACGAATTTTATAGCCTTGCATTTTTTTTGCTCAGATTTTCAACTTTCTAAGATCTTAATGAAAATCTGCGTATAGATGTTATTTTATATGGTATATAAGTATTTAGAGTCAAAAGTCTTTAATTCACAATATCAACCGTTTAATTTGCACCTGGACTAATTACGATAAAATTTGAATGCTAATTACCCGACTAATTATACGAATTTTTAGATTTTGACCAAAGATTCGTAATCAGCATACATAAAATTATCTATGCTGATATTTTGAAGGAAATCAATTTTTTCATAAAAATCAAGAAAAATGCTATGCTATAGCCTGGCATATTTTTTTGTTGAAATTTTCCACTTCCTCAGATTTTAATGAAACTCTGCGTATAGATGTTCTTTTATATGGTATTTAAGTATTTCGAGTCAAAAGTTTTTAATTAATAATATCAACCGTGTAATTAGCACCTGGACTAATTACGATAAAATTTAAATGCTAATTACTCGACTAATTATACGAATTTCTAGATTTTGACCAAAGATTCGTATTCAGCATACATAAAAGTATCTATGCTGAAAATTTCAAGGAAATCTATTTTTTCATAAAAATCAAGAAAAATCCAAAGCTATAGCCTGCCATATTTTTTTGCTGAGATTTTCAACTTCCTCAGATTCTAATGAAAATCTGCGTATATATAATATTTTATATGGTATTTAAGTATATCGAGTCAAAAGTTTTTAATTCATAATAGCAACCGTTTAATTGGCACCTGGCCTAATTACGATAAAATTTAAATGCTAATTACTCGACTAATTATACGAATTTTTAGATTTTGACCAAAGATTCTTATTTAGCATATATAAAATTATCTAAGCTGAAAATTTCAATGAAATCAATTTTTTCATAAAAATCAAGAAAAATCCCAGGGTATAGCCTTGCATTTTTTTTGCTCAGATTTTCAACTTTCTCAGATCTTAATGAAAATATGCGTATAGATATTATTTTATATGGCATATAAATATTTAAAGTCAAAAGTCTTTTATTCATAATATCAACCGTTTAATTAGCACCTGGAATAATTACGATGAAATTTGAATGCTAATTACCCGACTAATTATACGAATTTTTAGATTTTGACCAAAGATTCGTATTCAGCATACATAAAATTATCTATACTGATAATTTGAAGGAAATCAATTTTTTCATAAAAATCTAGAAAAATCCAAGGCTATAGCCTGGCATTTTTTTTGTTGACATTTTCAACTTCTTCAGATTTTAATGAAAATCTGCGCATAGATGTTATTTTATATGGTATTTAAGTATTTCGAGTCCAAAGTTTTTAATTCATAATATCAACCGTTTAATTAGCACCAGGACTAATTACGATAAAATTTAAATGCTAATTACTCGACTAATTATACGAATTTTTAGATTTTGACCAAAGATTCGTATTCAGCATACATAAAAGTATCTATGCTGAAAATTTCAAGGAAATCTATTTTTTTTTTATAAAAATCAAGAAAAATCCAAGGGTATAGCCTGGCATTTTTTTGTTCAGATTTTGAACTTCCTCAGATTTTAATGAAAATCTGCGTATATATATTATTTTATTTGGTATTTAAGTATTTCGAGTGAAAAGTTTTTAATTCATAATATCAACCGTTTAATTAGCACCTGGACTAATTACGATAGAATTTAAATGCTAATTACTCGACTAATTTTACGAATTTTCAGATTTTACCAAAGATTCGTATTAAGTATATATAAAAGTATCTATGCTGAAAATTTTAATAAAATCAATTTTTTTATAAAAATCAAAGATAAAATAAAGATAAAATTTGAAATGTTAATTACGCGACTAATTATACGAATTTTTAGATTTTGACCAAAGATTCTTATTTAGCATATATAAAAGTATCTAAGCTGAAAATTTCAAGGAAATCAATTTTTTCACAAAAATCAAGAAAAATCCTAGGCTATAGCCTTGCATTTTTTTTGCTCAGATTTTCAACTTCCTCAGATTTTAATGAAAATCTGCGTAAAGATGTTATTTTATATGGTATTTAAATATTTCGAGTCAAAAGTTTTTAATTCATAATATCAACCATTTAATTAGCACCTGGACTAATTACGATAAAATTTAAATGCTAATTACTCGACTAATTATACGAATTTTTAGATTTTGACCAAAGATTCGTATTCAGCATACATAAAAGTATCTATGCTGAAAATTTCAAGAAATCAAATTTTTCATAAAAATCAAGAAAATCCAAGGCTATAGCCTGCATTTTTTTTGCTCAGATTTTCAACTTCCTCAGATTTTAATGAAAATCTGCGTAAAGATGTTATTTTATATGGTATTTAAGTATTTCGAGTCAAAAGTCTTTAATTCATAATATCAACCGTTTAATTAGCACCTGGACTAATTACGATAAAATTTAAATGCTAATTGCTCGACTGATTATACGAATTTTTAGATTTTGACCAAAGATTCGTATTCAGCATACATAAAAGCATCTATGCTGAAAATTTCAAGGAAATCTATGTTTTCGCAAAAATGAAGAAAAATCCTAGGCAATTTTTTTGCTCAGATTTTCAACTTCCTCAGATATTAATAAAAATCTGCGTATAGATGTTATTTTATATGGTATATAAGTATTTAGAGTCAAAAGTCTTTAATTCATAATATCAACCGTTTAATTAGCACCTGGACTAACTACGATAAAATTTAAATGCTAATTGCCCGACTAATTATACGAATTTTTAGATTTTGACCAAAGATTCGTATTTAGCATACATAAAACTATCTATGCTGATATTTTTAAGGAAATCAATTCTTTCATAAAAATCAAGAAAATGCCTGGCATATTTTTTTGTTGGCATTTTCCACTTCCTCAGATTTTAATGAAAATCTGCGTATAGGTGTTATTTTATATGGTATTTAAGTATTTCGAGTCAAAAGTTGTTAATTAATAATATCAACCGTGTAATTAGCACCTGGACTAATTACGATAAAATTTAAATGCTAATTACTCGACTAATTATACGAATTTTTAGATTTTGACCAAAGATTCGTATTCAGCATACATAAAAGTATCTATGCTGAAAATTTCAAGGAAATCTATTTTTTCATAAAAATCAAGAAAAATCCAAGGCTATAGCCTGCATTTTTTTTTGCTCAGATTTTCAACTTCCTCAGATTTTAATGAAAATCTGCGTATAGATGTTATTTTATATGGTATTTAAGTATTTCGAGTCAAAAGTCTTTAATTCATAATATCAACCGTTTAATTAGCACCTGGACTAATTACGATAAAATTTAAATGCTAATTACTCGACTAATTATACGAATTTTTAGATTTTGACCAAAGATTCGTATTTAGCATACATAAAAGTATCTATGCTGAAAATTTCAAGGAAATCAATTTTTTCATAAAAATCAAGAAAAATCCCAGCCTATAGCCTTGCATTTTTTTTGCTCAGATTTTCAACTTCCTCAGATTTTAATGAAAATCTGCGTATAGATGTTATTTTATATGGTATTTAAGTATTTCGAGTCAAAAGTTTTTAATTCATAATATCAACCGTTTAATTAGCACCTGGACTAATTACGATAAAATTTAAATGCTAATTACTCGACTAATTATACGAATTTTTAGATTTTGACCAAAGATTCGTATTCAGCATACATAAAAGTATCTATGCTGAAAATTTCAAGGAAATCTATTTTTTCATAAAAATCAAGAAAAATCCAAGGCTATAGCCTGGCATTTTTTTTGTTCAGATTTTCAACTTCCTCAGATTTTAATGAAAATCTGCGTATATATGTTATTTTATATGGTATTTAAGTATTTCGAGTCAAAAGTTTTTAATTCATAATATCAACCGTTTAATTAGCACCTGGACTAATTACGATAAAATTTAAATGCTAATTACTCGACTAATTATACGAATTTTTAGATTTTGACCAAAGATTCGTATTCAGCATACATAAAAGTATCTATGCTGAAAATTTTAAAAAATCAATTTTTTCATAAAAATCAAGAAAAATCCTAGGCTATAGCCTGGCATTTTTTTTGCTCAGATTTTCAACTTCCTCAGATTTTAATGAAAATCTGCGTATAGATGTTATTTTATATGGTATTTATTTCGAGTCAAAAGTTTTTAATTCATAATATCAACCGTTTAATTAGCACCTGGACTAATTACGATAAAATTTAAATGCTAATTACTCGACTAATTATACGAATTTTTAGATTTTGACCAAAGATTCGTATTCAGCATACATAAAAGTATCTATGCTGAAAATTTCAAGGAAATCTATTTTTTCGCAAAAATCAAGAAAAATCCAAGGCTATAGCCTGGCATTTTTTTTGCTCAGATTTTCAACTTCCTCAGATTTTAATGAAAATCTGCGTATAGATGTTATTTTATATGGTATTTAAGTATTTCGAGTCAAAAGTTTTTAATTCATAATATCAACCGTTTAATTAGCACCTGGACTAATTACGATAAATCTTAAATGCTAATTTCTCGACTAATTATACGAATTTTTAGATTTTCACCAAAGATTCGTATTTAGCATACATAAAAGTATCTATGCTGAAAATTTCAAGGAAATCAATTTTTTCATAAAAATCAAGAAAAATCTATGGCATTTTTTTTGTTCAGATTTTCAACTTCCTCAGATTTTAATGAAAATCTGCGTATAGATGCTATTTTATATGGTATTTAAATATTTCGAGCCAAAAGTTTTTAATTAAAAATATCAACCGTTTAATTAGCACCTGGACTAATTACGATAAAATTTTAAATGTTAATTACTCGACTAATTATACGAATTTTTAGATTTTGACCAAAGATTCTTATTTAGCATATATAAAAGTATCTAAGCTGAAAATTTCAAGGAAATCAATTTTTTCACAAAAATCAAGAAAAAGCAAGGCATTTTTTTTACTCAGATTTTCAACTTCCTCAGATCTTAATGAAAATCTGCTTAAAGATGTTATTTTATATGATATTTAAGTATTTCGAGTCAAAAGTCTTTAATTCATAATATCAACCGTTTAATTAGCACCTGGACTAATTACGATAAAATTTAAATGCAAATTGCTCGACTGATTATACGAATTTTTAAATTTTGACCAAAGATTCGTATTCAGCATACATAAAAGTATCTATGCTGAAAATTTCAAGGAAATCTATGTTTTCGCAAAAATCAAGAAAAATCTGAGGCTATAGCCTGGCACTTTTTTTGCTCAGATTTTCAACTTCCTCAGATGTTAATGAAAATCTGCGTATAGATGTTGTTTTATATGGTATATAAGTATTTAGAGTCAAAAGTCTTTAATTCATAATATCAACAGTTTAATTAGCACGTGGACTAATTACGATAAAATTTAAATGCTAATTACCCGACTAATTATACGAATTTTTAGATTTTGACCAAAGATTCGTATTCAGCATACATAAAATTATCTATGCTGATATTTTGAAGGAAATCAATTTTTTCATAAAAATCAAGAAAAATGCAAGGCATATTTTTTTGTTGAGATTTTCCACTTCCTCAGATTTTAATGAAAATCTGCATATAGATGTTATTTTATATGGTATTTAAGGATTTCGAGTCAAAAGTTTTTAATTCATAATATCAACCGTTTAATTAACACCTGGACTAATTACGATAGAATTTAAATGCTAATTACTCGACTAATTATACGAATTTTTAGATTTTGACCAAAGAATCGTATTCAGCATAAATAAAAGTATCTATGCTGAAAATTTTAATAAAATCAATTTTTTCATAAAAATCAAGAAAGATCCTAGGCATTTTTTTTGCTCAGATTTTCAACTTCCTCAGATTTTAATGAAAATCTGTGTATAGATGTTATATTATCTGGTATTTAAGTATTTCGAGTCAAAAGTCTTTTATTTATAATATCAACCATTTAATTAGCAGCTGGACTAATTGCGATAAAATTTAGATGCTAATTACTCGACTAATTATACGAATTTTTAGATTTTCACCAAAGATTCTTATTTACCATACATAAAAGTATCTATGCTGAAAATTTCAAGAAAATCTATTTTTTCACAAAAATCAAGAAAAATCCAAGGCTATAGCCTGGCATTTTTTTTGCTCAGATTTTCAACTTCCTCAGATTTTAATGAAAGTCTTCGTGAAGATGTTATTTTATATGGTATTTTGATATTTCGAGTCAAAAGTTTTTAATTCATAATATCAACCAGTTTAATTAGCACCTGGACTAATTACGATAAAATTTAAATGCTAATTACTCGACTAATTATACGAATTTTTAGATTTTCACCAAAGATTCGTATTTAGCATACATAAAAGTATCTATGCTGAAAATTTCAAGAAAATCTATTTTTTCACAAAAATCAAGAAAAATCCATATAGCCTTGCATTTTTTTTGCTCAGATTTTCAACTTCCTCAGATTTTTAATGAAAATCTGCGTAAAGATGTTATTTTATATGGTATTTAGATATTTCGAGTCAAAAGTTTTTAATTCATAATATCAACCGTTTAATTAGCACCTGGACTAATTACGATAAAATTTAAATGCTAATTACTCGACTAATTATACGAATTTTTAGATTTTGACCAAAGATTCGTATTTAGCATACATAAAAGTATCTATGCTGAAATTTCAAGGAAATCAATTTTTTCATAAAAATCAAGAAAAATCCCAGGAGCCTGGCATTTTTTTTGTTCAGATTTTCAACTTCTTCAGATTTTAATGAAAATCTGCGTACAGATGCGATTTTATATGACATTTAAGTATTTCGAGTCAAAAGTCTTTAATTAAAAGTATCAACCGTTTAATTAGCACCTGGACTAATTACGATAAAATCTTAAATGCTAATTACTCGACTGATTATACGAATTTTTAGATTTTGACCAAAGATCCTTATTTAGCATATATAAAAGTATCTAAGCTGAAAATTTCAAGGAAATCAATTTTTTCACAAAAATCAAGAAAAATCCTTGCATTTTTTTTGCTCAGATTTTCAACTTCCTCAGATTTTAACGAAAATCTGCGTAAAGATGTAATTTTATATGGTATTTAAATATTTCGAGTCAAAAGTTTTTAATCCATAATATCAACCGTTTAATTAGCACCTGGCCTAATTACGATAAAATTTGAATGCTAATTACTCGACTAATTATACGAATTTTTAGATTTAGACCAAAGATTCGTATTCAGCATACATAAAAGTATCTATGCTGAAAATTTCAAGGAAATCTATGTTTTCGCAAAAATCAAGAAAAATCCTAGGCTATAGCCTCACAATTTTTTTTGCTCAGCATTTCAACTTCCTCAGATATTAATGAAAATCTGCGTATAGATGTTATTTTATATGGTATATAAGTATTTAGAGTCAAAAGTCTTTTAATTAGCACCTGGAGTAATTATGATAAAATTTAAATCCTACGTATTCGACTAATCATACGAATTTTAAAATTTTGACCACAGATTCGTATCAGCACACATAAAAGTATCTACGCTGAAAATTTCAAGAAACTCTATTTTTTCAAAAAATCAAGAAAAATCGAAGGCTATTGCCTTGCATCTTTTTTCTGCTCAGATTTTACACTTCCTCACATTTTAATGAAAATCTGTGTATAGATGTTATTTTATACGGTATTTAAGTATTTGGTGTGAAAAGAGTGTAATTCATAATGCTAACCGTTTAATGAGCACCTGGACTAATTATGATTAAATTTAAATGCTAATAACTCGATTAATTACAGGAATTTGTAGATCTTGACCACAGTTTCGTATACAGCATACTTAAAAGTATCTATGCTGAAAAGTTCAAGAAAATCTATTTCTCTAAAAAAAAATCAAGGAAAATCCGAGGCTATAGCCTGGCATTTTTTTTTTTGCTTAGATTTTCAACTTCCTCAGATTTTCATGAAAACAACACACACACACACACAGGTACAACAGATTCTTGACACTTGCATTTAAAGAGCGTATAAACCGTCATGCACAACACTCATGCTTGTCTCATATCCACGCATCTTCGGTGCTTCCTGCCCAACTCATAGCCACTGGACGTCATTCCTCCTGTCTCCCCCTTCCAGTGTTCAGTAACTTTATTATCATGCTCATTTATCCCTTCCTCCACCTTCCATTTTCTTTTCAATTTCCAGGAATCATGTCCTGGGTTTTCTCTTACTCTCCCTCTCTACTCCTTCTCTTTCCTTCCTCAACATCGTTCATCCCTCACTTCCATCCCTTCCCACCCATTTATTTCTAGACCAACTCACCTTACCCACACAGGACACACTCGTATCGCACACCCAAAAATACGTAGAATCTGTATACAAAATTTCCTCGTATTGGTAAAAAAAAAAAAAAAAGGTACGAGCATACACGTTAGCGACTAAATAATCACCAAAAGACAAATGGATGAAAAAGAAAACATATCCAGTGAAAAGAGTTAGAAAACATTGAAAAGCAAATGGCATATTGTGCAATCCTTTGTTTTACATATGGAATCGACTTAACACACTTGACACCAGAATAGTTAGACTAGTTACGTGTATCAAACTCGAAAGAGTTAGTTATATATATATATATATATATATATATATATATATATATATATATATATATATATATATATATATATATATTCACACCCGTCCCGTAAAATGTAAAAGAGGTGTAGTAGGACTGAAAAAGCTTCTGTAAATTGTTTTAAAGTGGTTGGGGAAGGAGCCATCCGTCTTGGGCTGGCACGCTCTTGGTCACTACCAATAACACACTTGAATACCCTACACACCACGCTGGGCAGGGGAGCCGATTTCCTGCTAAAACTTTCGATTTTAGCTGCCGGGGAGTAGGTGCCGGGTCTTGCGGTTGGATGGCGGGCATATACATATTATAGTCCAGTTGGGCAGAAAGGAGGTAAATATTGTGCGGAATGTGAGGGCAAATAGGAACATTGGTGAAGGGAGCAAAAGGGGAATTGATAATAGGTATTGACGGAATGAACAGATGGAGTGAGTATTTTGAAGGTTTGTTGAATGTGTCTAGTGACAGAGTGGCAGATGTAGGGTGTTTTGGTCGGGGTGGCGTGCGAAGTGAGAGAGTGAAGGGAAGTGATTTGGTGAAGAGAGAAGAGGTGGTAAAAACCTTGCTGGATATGAAGTTCGGCAAGGCGGAGGGATTGGATGGTATTACAGTTGTATGTATAAAGAAAGGGGGTGAATGTGTTGATGATTGGTTGGTAGGAATATTAAACATATGTATGGATCATGGTAAAGTGCCAGAGGATTGGCGGAATGCATGTACATTATCAGTGTATATAGGGATAAGGGATAAAGGTGAGTGTTCAAACTACAGAGACATAAGTTTGTTGAGTGTACCTGGTAAGTTGTGTGGGATGGTATCGACTGCGAGGGTGGAGGCATGTAGAAAGCATCAGATTGGAGATGATCAGTGTGGTTTCAGAAGTGGTAGGTGTGTTGATCAGGTGTTTGCTTTGAAGATGTGTGTGAGAAATGCTTAGAAGAACAGATGGATTTGCATGAGGCGTTAATGGATCTGGAGGAGGCATGTGATAGGGTGCATAGATATGCCTTGTGGAAGGTATTAAGACCATATGGTGTGGAGGTAAACTGCTGGAAGCAGTGAAAAGTTTTTACCAAGGCTGTAAGGCATATGTACGAGTTGGAAGAGAGGAGAGTGATTGGTTTCCATTGAATGTTGGTCTACGATAAAGGTGTATGATGTCACCATGGTTGTTTAATTTATGGATGTGGTGGTTAGGGAGGTAAATGCAAAAGTCTTAGAGAGTGGGGTGAGAATGCACTGTGTTGGGGATGAGAGGGTCTAGGAAGTGAGTCAATTGTTGTTCCCCGATGATACAGCTTTGGTAACTGATTCGAGTGGGAAACTACAGAAGCTGGTAACTGAGTTTGGAAAAGTGTGTGAAAAGAAAAACTTGAAAGTGAATGTAAATAAAAACAAGATTATTACGTTTAGCAGGGTTGAGCGGCAAGTTAGTTGGGGTGTATTTTTGAATGGAGGAAATATGAAGGAAGTGAGGAGGTTCAAATATTTGGGAGTGGACTTGGTAGCAAATGGAGCCATAGAAGCGGAAGTGAGTCATAGGTTGGGGGAAGGGGGTGAAGGTTCTGAGAGAGATGAAGAATGTGTGTAAAGAGAGAGCTCTATCTCGGAAAGAAAAGTGGGTATGCTAGAAGGAATAGTGGTTCCAACAACGTTACATTGTTACGAGGCATGGCCAATAGACAGGGTTATGGGAGGAGGGTAGATGTAATGGAAATGAACTGTTTGAGGACAGTATGTGGTGTGAGGTGGTTGGATGGGGGTTAGTAATGAAAGGGTAAGAGAGATGCGTAAACACAAACAGTGTACTTGAGAGAGCAAAAGAGAGTGTTGAAATGGTTTGGACATATGAAGAGAATGAGTGAGGAAGGGTTGACAAGGAGGATATATGTTTCAGAATCGAAGGGAACAAGAAGCGGGAAAACAAATTGGAGATGGAAGGATATAGTGAAAAAGATTTTAAGAGATCATGACTTGAACATGCAGGAGGGTGAAAGGCGTGCTCGGAATGAAGAGAATTGGAATGATATGGTATAATGGGATCAACGTGCCATCAATGGGCTGAACTAGGGCATGAGAAAAGTCTTGGGTATGTCATGGAAAGGTCTGTGGAGCCTGGATGTGGATAGGAAGCTGTGGCTTCGGTGCATTACACATGAAAGCTAGAGAATGGATGTGAGCGGATGTGGCCTTTCTTCTTCTGTTTCCTGGCGTTACCTCGCTGACGCAGGGAGTGGCTATGCTGTTTCCTGTGGGGCGGAGTGGTGCCGGGAATGGATAAAGGCGAGTATCAATATGTACGTATCATACATGTGTATGTATGTGTATTGGTTTGCATATATATGTATATATATATATATATATATATATATATATATATATATATATATATATATATATATATATATATATATATATATATATATAATTTCTTTCTGTAATTTTCAATATGTTTCAGTACCTTTTCACATGCCTGGGGAGCTTGTGGAGTGGTTAGTGGAGGAGGCGGGAATGATTTCGGATACTTGTATGAGGCTGGCAGTACCTGTAGGCGGACGTGCTAATTAGCTATTGAGTGGTGCTCCAGCATGTAGTTGTAGTATCCTATCCTAGCCTGTGTTCCCGTAGTTGTTTTCAGGTTTTTGTACCTTGACAACTAATTCTCTGTCGATGTGTCGAAGTCTGTCTTGTGTCTTGTTCACGGCGTAGTATCCATGATAACCTAACCCCAAGAAAAGCATTAGGGTTAATCTAGTGGAGGTTAAGATAGCTCATAGACCAGACGGCATCTTAGCATCTGTACTTGAAAAGATCGTCTGGATGTCTTTGTCAAATCATTACCGTCATTGTCTAAGATCCTCCCTCAATGAGGGCAATGTTCCGAGAGAATGGGAGAGACAGCCATTGTAACACCAAATATCAAAGAAAAAAGAGAGTGACAGAAAAGCAAGGTTGAACTATGAGCCAGTGTCATTACCGAGCATGACCCGCAAGTTGCCGGAGGATGTAATCAGGAGGTAGAGTGAGGGAGCCCCTGACTGGTTCAAGGTATGAAGTGGGAGACGACACTGGATCATAGTGGGAGGCAACATCAACCATCATAGAGGTAAACTTGCTTAATGAATCTATTAAATATGTAAGTGACATTTTCGAGATTTTCTTAAAAGAACTGATGAGTTTGAGTGGATTGCATTCATGGACTGCAAGGAGGCTTGAAATGTTATCTCCCACCAGAAAATCGAAGGATCATTCCAGACATCCAGGCTGAGGTCAGAGGAGATGTACTCAGCTGGACTAACTGCTACCTAAAGGCGAAGGGAACAGAGATGACATGTTAGAGGAACCCTCTCACTGCTGGGAGAGGGTGACGCGTCCACTCTCTGATGATGACAAATTCGTAAAGGAAATCCTGAGTAACAGGGTCTGTGAGGCGTCTCTGAGACCTAGATGAGATGCAACGGTAGTCAGTTGAATGACTAACCAAATCTAATCTAAGGAAATACAGTTATGAAGATGGGAAATGAATATCACATTAGTGAAGGTATATTCCTGGACGTGTACTGTGTGTGGGAGACCTAGGATTGGACATCATATCAAAAATGTCACCAGAAGAAACACAGAGGACGAAGGGCGTCAAGGGAGCCTACACAGGGGATGAAGGGCGTGAAGGGAGACTACACTGGGGATGAGGGGTTAGAAGGAAGCCCACACACGGAACGAGGGGTGTGAAAGTAGAATATACAGGAGACGAAGAGTGCAAAGAGAACTTACCTAAGGGACGAAGAGTGTGAAGGAAAGCTACAAAGGGAATGAAGAACGTGAATAAAGCTCATACAATGGATGAAGGGCGTAAAGGAAACCCACACAGGGGACGAAGGGCGTGAAGGGGATGCCACACAGGGGACGGATGGCAGGCACGTAGATATCCTACACAGTAGACCTAGATATGTGAGGATGATTGTGAAGAATTGTGAGGGGAG